>NW_020654422.1:268937-282980 GCF_003589595.1 Hyposmocoma kahamanoa
GAGTAGTGAGAACCGATTTTTATTATCTCCAGTGTCAAGTCCTGTATAGTGGCGAACTAGGGGATATTTCAATAAAACTTAGCAAATAGACGTAATTCCACGTACTTTTGAGATCGGTTTTTTTAGTACTCAGTACTGAGATTATTATGAATATAAATTTAGACAAAATGCCTTTTGGGAGGACCTTGAAATTTCCGATACGGACCGTGGTATTAGGGCCGCGTGTATGGACCAATGTGACAAAAGAGTGCTGTGACATATAAGTTTACATGACGACTGGTGAGTTCAACGACTCCCAAGTACCTACCTTTATCACACTGGCGTTGCCGGTGCATTGCGTCGTCGCAACGCTATGATTTCAAATGACAGCCGGATAAAAGGGCTAACTGAAGGCTCTTAACCGATTAAAATAAACTAAAACTAAACTAAGTAACGGACCAAGTGCACACGGACCTCAGAACAGGACGCTACAGAGAACTTTCATCAGAAGGGCGTGATGTAGGAGTTACCTACTAGTGTACGTGTTGAAATGGGGGGCTCCACGACCTCGCCGCCGAAGGCGGTTGCTATGAGTGGAGTGTGACTGACTAGCGATCTGGTTGGCCTTCAAAGCGTCGTCAAGGTCGATGGATGGAGCCACCACAACGGAGTTACGGTGGTGAGGAGCAGAGTCGAAGTACTTCCCCGATGCCTGTTTTATGAATTGAGCTATTGTGCGTAGCCGTAAATCTATACGTCGCAACGTAACACCTCTTATCTACACACCCCAGCACTCTTCCCCGCCTCGTCTCCTAGCATCTTGTCTGATGCGCATGCGTGCCGTCGTCGCACGCCGTGTCAACGCATCATGTGGCATGTAGTTCTAATTCTAAAAAGACGTGGCAGTGCTCTGACCAGAATGTACTATATTCTCAAACTTGCTGTTCCAATGTTAGATACTTTACATAAAAACTGTACCATTTAAATCACCAGTAAATTATACGTTTCCATTCGTTTTACATGTCTCGATCGGGGTCTTGCTGAAGCAGTATTCTTTGTTGTTTAACATTCAAGAGGTTTCGGACTATTTCGTTGATCACACGTATTATTAATCGACTTCAAAAAAAGGAGGAGGTTTTCAATTCGACTGTACTTTTCTGTGTACATGTTCCACGATTATTTCGGCATTTGTGAACCGATTTTGTTGATTTTTTTTGTTGGAAAAATGGTACCTCAAAATGGTCTCATTTAAATTTCAACAAAATATTTCACCTTTACGGCCGCCTTCCACAACGAGCGGAGTGAGCTCCTTACGGACTGCGTTTGTAAACTTCATAGAACTTCTTCCACTGCAAACGAGTGAGAGGAGTCGAAAGAGTCACAAAAGAGATCGCGAAGTTGAGCGAGTTTCCAGCGTAGTCCGTGCGGACTCCGTTTGACTCGTTACAGTAAATTTCTTGTGCTTCCACCTTTAACGAGTAAGGAAAGCGGCCTCGGCGAGTTAAGATGGGTCCGCTGTGTCATTGTGACGCCCGCTAGTTTGAGTGACTCCGCAAAAGCAATATATAGGTATAAGGACGTAACGTGCTCAGAAGGAAAGCGATTTGTGATATTTTTAGACTACAACTTTCCTGCAATAATTATTTTACCTAATATATTCAGAGATGCATAATAAATAAATTAGAGAGATTGTTAGGGTGCAGAAAATGGGATGAAATAAAATCCATAACGTTTACTGTGTCTTAAAACATTGATACTGATTTTTTTAAACAAAACACAAACTGAAACTAATTTTCCCGCCGCCTAGCTCGCTCTGCTAAGCCCGCTGATAATGGAAGGCTAACAACTCGCTCATATGACTCATCTCAATTCCCGCCTAGCTCACTTCGCTTAGCCCGCTGGCTGTGGATACCTCTTTTCTGTGAAACTCTTTCTTGGTGGAAAGACTAAACTATTTTACTCCGCTCTATTCAACTATTTCCCGCTCATTTCCCTTTCGCCGTGGAAGGCTGAGAATGTCAAAGTAGGGGATGACTCCGGTTTCCCGATTGCAATAAAACTTCCCAAATAGATGTAATTCCAATAAAAAACCGATAAGCATACTTTTGAAGTCGTTTTTTTAAAAGAAATTATTATATTAATTTGAAATAAATAAAACGTTCGCTACATTGCCTACAGTTAACTAACTACCCGTTTGCCGTGTTTTAAACACTCTTTAAAGAGACTTATTTCTATCTACAGGCGGTTTTTTCATCTGAGCAATCCAGATTTCGAGCATTAAATTTCAATCAACATTTGTTGGTCAGGCGGCGGTAGTGGCGTGTCTAATTGTTATGATGTCTTAGTCTTCAGTAGTAGAACGGGCCAGTACATGGTTACGAAGAGAAGGAAGAGTGCAGGGAATACCACACGTGAGAGTTTGTCGATCTCCCGCCAAAGGACCCTCTCCTGTCCCGTGTCGGCGTCTAACCAGGCAACCTGTAATAAAATTAGAAGAGTCTTTGAATTGCTCACTGTAAATCACGAATTTATATAATACACTGGTTTCAACAGAGTTGATCTCGGCAGAATCCGTCTCAAAACAGACCAGACTTCTCTTCAATGAAACTCGTAATCTTCGTAATCATCCGCCTATTGAAGTTTTTTATTGTATGTGTGGACTGTATACACTTCTATTCTTGAACGAACACCTTATCCTTATCCTTATCCTTATGTCTATCTGACTTAGTTCTGTAATGTGACAAGTCACAAATATGAATGCACACACAATGTTCTTACAAGTTTCTCATATATATCTATGCCAATACAGCGTCTCCCACACCGTACCGGCCCTAGTAATGCGCCGCAGACGCCACCCGGCCAATCAGAGTCCCTGAATTATTTACACAATTCTACTTATATTGCTCTGACTGGCCAAGTCAAGACAAAAATCAAAATATTTGGTTTTTTGCTAGGAATTAATTTTTTTATGATAAGCTGAGCTAGCTTGGCTAAGCTTACCGCAGGGCGTGTTCTCGCAATTGCAATACCATACAGATCTTTAAATCGCCCGTCACCCAGAGTCATAAGTTGACAAGTCCCATATGCCTGTAATTTCACCAGCATCCTTACGCTTTGAAACCGCAACGCAGTAATGCTCACAACATCGAGTATAGGTTATATACTCGATGGCTCACAAAGTCAAAGTTAAAGAATAATTTAATAAATTTACACTTGAAAACGTCACTTTTAAGCAATTCTTCGTTCGCTACGCTGACGTCCCTGAGAAGAACGAGCAAGAAACTCTAGGGATTGCTCTTTTCAAATAAACTTAAATGCTGTGGAATACACTTTGAATCAAATTTGTGTGGATTCTATAGCCATGTCGTCTTTCCATATATCTTTATCTAACACGTATTCCTCAATTTTGTAATATGACATTTTAAGTAGGAATATAATTTAGTAGCAGTAGAGCTCTTTGTGAAAGAGTTCGTCCAGGGAAGTAGTGCCACCTTGCCTATTTCTGCCGCCAAGCAGTAATGTCAGCATTACTGTGTTCCGAAGGGTAAGAGTGCTGGTGAAATTATAGACACATGAGATTTGTCAACTTATCTCTCAGGGTGACAGGCGCAGTGACAATGCCCCTCAGACATTTGCGAATTAAAGTTCTGAGTTTCACTGCAACTGTTATAGACAGGCGTGTAGTTTACCATCAGTATATAAATAATAATAAAAAAGGAATTAATAATCACTTATTTTTTAATTTTAATAACATGGGGTCGTCTGTCCACCCAGTGTTATCATTTTATTTTTTAAATTCTCCATCCTAACGAATTCGACAACTAATTTTTCAAATTTTGTGGTTATTGTAAGTAGTGGCATTTTAAAGTAAATATTAAATTATACAATGTAGCGCTGGTCAGCGGAAAGGGTTGCATAGTACGACGAATTGAGACGCAAATTTCCGTGTAGGAAGGCGTACATTATCAAAATGGGTAAATTTACAGGGTTATGGACACAACAGTATGTCTCACTAGCGTGACCAAATCGTCTCAACAACTTGAGTGCCTTTTAGGGCCATATACAACAAACCATATGAGATGACTTATACTATAAGAGTTAACAAAACGATAGCGCGTTTCAGGGTACAACTAATGCCATCTAGCGGTGACGCGACGGAACTAATGGCGTGTTAAAATTGTGATTGTTACAAAATATTTTTTGCTAACAGACGCTACCAACATTGTCTGAGACATAAGTTGACAAGTCCCATGTGCCTGTAATTTCACCAGCACCCTCGTTAGTCTTCAAAACCAGAACACTGTAATGCTAACATTACTGCTTCGCGGTAAAAATAGGTAAGGTTAGGCAGGCAGTACTTCCCTGGATGAACTCTTTCGCAACGAGCTCTATTGCTACTAAAACTGGTTAGTACTGGTTCTCTCCTATACCGATTTGATTGTATAAGTCAACACGTCTAACAAGTTGGAATTTATAGTTCAAAAAGAATTTGAACATTTATGGATCTCTCGGATATGTACGAGAACGGCAAAGTTCTTTGTCGTTTAAGCAGTATGAGCATTTAAATTTGCATTCGTATTTTACCTCATCAATGGGATGTATAGCAATATTAAAGTAACCACTGCTATCAAAATTGGTACAATTTTTATTGCGGAAATTACTATAACCAGATTATTATTTATATTGGTTTTCGATTGTAAATTCAATGGACATCGCATTCATTGATGCTTTAATATAGCATAAAGCTACAAGCCTATTGTAAACAAAAATTCATTTTGTCAAGTCCATTATTAACTTTTAGAAGACAGTAAAGTATATATACCGACTGGAAGAAAATCAAAGTTTATAATTCATTCAAATTTGCAAAGTCAATCTTTTGTGTTGTCAGAATTACAGACTAAGGCTCTTAAAGAACAAATATCTAAGTTTCAACACCGACGGTTGTTTTCTTCTAAAAGTTTCATGTTTTATCTGTGCTTGTAAGGAAATAAGTAAAATTTTACCAAGTTGCCACGGTATACTATGTTAACTAAAATCTAAATGACGGCGACTCGATTTGCAACATGTCACAAAAAGCGGACAGCAAAATGCCGCTTTGCTACACTTAAGACGTGAAAAGGGATGGATAAAATTGATAAAATGTGAGATTATCAATGATGGATATATAAAAGTATCATATGTGAATAAACCATTAAATACGGTAAATATACCGCGTACCACTCGGAAGTACCCAAATGTAGGGACCGTTCAGGTGAAGTGTTCCTTCGGTTAGAATGGAGTAAAGTGAGTGTAAATTCGTAAATCCAAGACCTCTTTGGATAAGATTCAGAATCGTATTGCTCAACTTGTTCGGAATGATGCTAATCAGCTCAAAGTGAAAAAGATAAGCTTTAGAATAATGTGAGGTATGTTTAACGAAAAGTAAGGTTGTGTTAAAGACTAAGGAGTCTCAAGTACATAATGATGTACAGGCAGGAGTGAAGCGTGAAAGTAAGTGCAAATGAAAGAGTGTGTTCACGTTCATGTGACATGAACAGACAACCTGACCGGACATAAATTTGCTACGTGACCATAATAGACTAATCATCAGTGCACTGACTGAATAGCAATGTGCAAGACCAGTCTGCTGAGTGGACGTTTCCTTTGTTTCACATTTAAAAATAATACTGTAATATACACGCTCATATGTATATAGAATTTGTATAAATAGTCTAGTTTTTAGAAATAAAGATCTCTTTGAATCCAGACATCATCACTGTCTCATTGACGACGGAACTCTCCTGAATATAGCAACCTCTCACTGCGGCCAAAACCCCTTTAGCCTCAGTTAATGTCAGCTTATCTGATCAGGCTTGTGAGTCTGTGAGACAGGTAGTAAAAACATCCCCTCCCCTTATCCTTCCCACCTTCCGTCTGTTACCTTAGGGCGTACGGTAACAGCCTTCCTCGATCTACATTGTATGTATATATAATAGTGTATGGTTAAGGATAGGTCGTTAGGCAGGAACGTAGAGTTGTTTGTGATAGGTTACAGCTTTCCCTTATCAATTCATGTATAGCCAGCTACCTTTAATTACATACACAAGACGATACTCAACAGTTACACTCAGATCACACCCAACAAATACTATGCAAAGACAAAGATAAAGTTAGTTGGCTTTATAGAGTGTTAGTGAGTTCTGGTGATAAATTAAGGACTGATAATTGTCTAAGAGTTTTAGATGGATATTTGGGACAGAAATTTTTGTTTGATAACATTGACTTACAATTATATGGACGTCGGGTCCGCGCTAAAAAGTATCCGAACTTATAGGGCGGTAAAATCGTATACAGAGCGTCATTCACGCTCTAGTCTTCGTTTGTTCGACTGACAGCGAAGCAAGGAAAATTAGACAGTACTGCGATGACATTACAATTTAAATTCAACGTTTTAGCTTTTTCATATTCCTTGACATGTCACTACGTTTAAATAGGTTGACTTGGGACATTTTTTTCGTGGTTTTTGTATTAGACCCGTCGTCCATTTATTTGTAAGTCAATGTTTTGTCTTAGGAAAGTTTTTCCGGATTTAAATCGCGTATATTTGTTTTTTCAAACAAACCGACGTTTCGGGCCCTTTACCCAGAACTCGATAATGTTTTGTCTCATAAAGATCCACATGCTTAGATAGATAGAGAACACGATTTTATTATTTTGTCCGTCAGAGTTAAAAACAAAATTGTGGATACACGAGCAAATCGCAGAGTTGACATCGGTACAGACCAATATCTGGTAATGAGTCGATTGAGAGCTTTTATTAAATGTTGGCGACATCGCATACAGCCACGGAAGAAAAAAACAACGGAAGTGCTTTAAGCCACGATAATAATATAACCGATGTCACCAAAACTCACACATTAGTAATTTGAAACACTACAGAGTCTTGATGTTAATTAGTCGTGGTTTCAAATTTAAAAAGAAATAACAAATTCTGGATTGTCAATATAATTTAAACTTTACCCTTTTGGAATATCGTTGAAAGTTCAATCCAATCGCCATCAATACATATTATTGCATTGCAATCTACAATGTTTTGATATTTTATTGAAATTTCAATCAATGTACTGCCATCTAGCGTTTAATTGTTGAACAACGATGAATCGGAGTTATTAATATAGTTCTCCAAAAAAGAAGCGTCCATATTGCAAGGGTACTAAGCTTTATTTTCGTTTCTTATAACAAAAAGAACATTTCGATAAACAGAAAATTGAATATTTATTAAAATAAGACCTTCTGATGATACGAAATACGACCATGGGTTTTTTTAAAATTTATTGCTGGCCATGGAAACAAAGTCCTTCAGCCGAAAACATAAACGTTTAATTATATTTCTGTAAATATGGCCACCACAAAGAGGATAGGCAATTTGAGGCGGCGTGCTTGGATTGACTCGGGATTCCTTAGAACGGGCCGATACGGGTATTTTAGTTCGAGATTCGTATAATTTCGCGTTTTGATCTTCGATTAAGGCACAATAGCACTATCCTATTCCACTTTAAACTAGATTTCACAAAATAATTGAAAGTCAAAATAAAAACGACACTTTTCCCTCCAAAAGGCCCAGAGCGAATCCTACGACCACGAGTAATATTTTGGTGTAGCTATCATTTTTGCACTCCAAACAGCACAATAAGGTATTTTTCTAGGATTTTAGAGAATTTGCACTAGAGAATGACACAACCATACCACACAAAGCGAAAATGGCAGACTGAGATTACATAGATTTTTCGAGACCTTATAGTTGGCACGCGTCAGAGTCAAAGTCAAAGTCAAAGTCAAAGATGATTTATTCCATAGGTAAAATAAATTTACACTTGAAAACGTCACATTTAAGGTACTGCTCGTTCACTACGCTGACCTCCCTGAGAAGAACGAGCAAGAAACTCTAGGTATTGCTCTTTTCAAATAAACTTAAATGCTATGGAATACATTTTGAATCAAATTTGTGTGGATTCTGGAGCCATGTCGTCTTTCCATACATCTTTATCTAACACGTAGTCTTCAATTTTGTAATATGCTTTTTCGATCAAAATATTTTTAATGTACTTTTTAAACTTAGGAAATGATAAACTTAATATATGCACCGGAATCTTATTGTAAAAACGTATACAGTTCCCCATAAAAGAGTTGTTTACCTTGGTTAAACGAAATCGTGGTACCATGAGTTTGGACTTAGCTCTAAGGTTAATAAGACGCTAGCTAACCACTTCTACTTTATTTATTGTTTTGTGCATGCAGCAGTCTACAACAGTCTTAGAAATAAAAACGTGGAATCAATGGTTATTTTATTTTTACTTGTTTACCCAGCGATGGACAGTATCCAGGTCAATCTGTTTAAATTATTAATGTACTACCAATATTATAACATGACCAAATCTGTACCTATTGTTGTCATTCGCTACGTGTTAGTAGTTATCACAGACCAAATAAATACTAGTAAGTAGTTATCGTGTAAATAGCTTGCAGGCAGCATAAACACTACTTCTGAACGTAACTTGTGACCTTTTGGGTTTTGATCAAGTTTTGGCTACTGAAGTTCTAGCGAAAACGTTAACAAAGGGAGTGTTGATTATAAAATATTAGGTAACTAAGTGTATGTTTATAATTTACAATTATAGCACACGCTTTTTGTACCTTTTTACAGAATAATAATACAAAATAAATTATAATTATCGCTTTATATGTCTCAGCGTTTTTCTGTTATTAATTAATTTATTATTGTTATCTATTTTAGACTCTCATCTCTTCCACGGTCCATAAAAATTTGAATTTTTAAATGAGAGAGGCGGTAGTGCACAGTCGACCGGAGTCAGGGACTCAGGTTCAAGAACCGGCAAGCAGAACCGCTTTCTGCATTTTTCATTTTTTATCAGTTGTACTTATTGTTCACACACAAAGTTACAATGTTAAAAGCACTATTTAGATAAAAGTTTAATATAGAATCTGGCGGGATTACAGCCGTCGCAAATAGATAAATAGCTTATTAGATAAGTACCTGCAATATGCTTTGTCTTCTTTCAACGCCGACCAAATGTGGGGTATGAGGCACGGACGGGGCGGGGTGGACAGCAGGCGTCGCGGCCGGCGGTGATGTGGGCGACGTGATGTCCATTTTACGGCATCGAACCCCGCTTCCGTCCCACGCAGCTACTGTGCCACAGGAGCCTTTCTCGCCATTGAGACGCTGTGAAGTGTATTTATTTTTAAAAACTCTTCATCTTATTAATAAGATTTCACTATGGTTTGTCAGCAGTAATATTTTTATTTGTCTCGCCATTCATCAATTTGATCAATTACCAACAGAAAACCATCTAGTAAAATTAATTAAGGCAGTCGCAAGTTCATATTATGAAGTGCGTTTTCATTATTTAAGTTAATCTATAAGATCTTGTATTACACAAAGAGGTTATACATATATATTATTTATATAATAAGCTCATTTTATTCTAAGGACAATTATTTTAATATTTAAAGTCCATTAAAGTCTTAATTTTTTTTTAAGTAATCAACATTTTTTAAAAACATGTACAATGATGGACTGAATATTTTATTCTAGTATTTTTCTACTATATTACGACAACTTGTCATCAACAAATACTTGAACAAAAATTATTCTCGAGTTCTTAGGTTTTCGCGATTGTTACACATAGGAAATGAAACTATTTTTTCGGATTTAAATCGCGTATATTTGTTTTTTCAAACAAACCGACGTTTCGGGCCCTTTACAGATCCCATGGTTTATATTCAAATTAGTATTTCCTCTAATGAAAAATACCCAAGCAGACTTAAGACTGCAGTACTAATTAATATGTTTTAGTTTATTCTGATTCCTATTATTAATTATTAATAAATTGAACTTAATAAAAATTCATTTAATAAAATAATTTGTAAAACTTAATGTAGCGTAAATTGGAATGTTTTCTTTGTAAAATTAAAAATGAGGTATTTAAATAATAACTATTGTAACTATAGTGAAAAAATAGGATGGTTTGCATCAATATTAGACATAACTGGTTGAAGACTGTACCACCTCAGTCAACCATGACCATGGGACCTGTAAAGGGCCCGAAACGTCGGTTTGTTTGTAAAAATAAATATACGCGATTTAAATCCGGAACAATAGTTTCATTTCCTATAAAAATTATTCTATTTAGAATCGATTGATTGAATGGAACACGCGTGTTTACGCGTATTCCGTTCAATGAATCGATTTAGAGCGAGCGGAAGGAGATTTCAATTGCTAAATAGTTTTTGTGACGTTATAGTGGGTACAAAAAATGTGACACGCTTGGTTTTCATACAAATTGCTGTACTTGCGGCGTCTATCTAGATATATGTCTGTGGGTGGAATTATACGTGTATAGGATAGTGGTCTAGCCGGTGTTTTTTAGTATTAAAAATTTTCGTGTTGTACTAACCTATTGCAATTGCAAAATTACTGTATTTTAACATTACTATTTTTTTTACAATACCAAGTAACGGGGCGAACAAGTCGCGCGCCTGGTGGTAAGCGACACGCCTATCCATAACAGTTGTAGTGTCACTAAGAGCTTTAAATCGCAAAGATCTTAAGGTACTGCGCGCGTCACCCTGAGATATAAATTGCCAAGTCCCATGTGCCTGTAATTACATCAGCACTCTTTTGCCATCCTCTAACTAACACGTGGCTAAGTGACAAAATATTTTTTTGAGATATCATAAAAAAACTATAAGCCCGGTTTTAGAATATCGAAATTCTTTAATGATATTTCAGCTTTGAATCGTTAGGGTAAGTTCCGATAAGTCAAACACGTAATTTTAAATGTTTTTAAACGACTTCAAAAAAGGAGGAGGTTCTCAATTCGACTGTTTGTTTTTTTTTGTATGTATGTTACGCGGTAGTTCCGGTATTTGTGAACCGATTTTCATGATTCTTTTTATTGCTTTGAAGAAAATCATCCACCTCTAAGGGTGGCTGTTCACGTATGAAGATTAATTTTTATAAATAGCGCCTAAATTTTATAATAAAGAACAATTATTTTAATGGTTGATTTTGCTATTCTCCAATTCAAGGCGTTTTTCTCTATATATATACTTTGAGTAGTGAGAACCGATTTTTATTATCCCCTGTGTCAAGTCTCTATAGTGGCGAACTAGGGGATGAATTCAGGTTTGTTCACTTTCCGGTAACCGATTTCAATATAACTTGGTAATTATACGTAATTCCACGTACTTTTGAGGTCGGTTTTTTAGTACTCTGTACTGAGATTATTAAAAGATAATTTTGTGTTTTATTTTTTGCTATCTAAAACGGTTATTTGACCATTTGTCACTTAACCGCGTTTTAGTTAGTGGATGGCAGCCTTACCCTTCCAACCGGAATACACTAATGCTCATAGGTAAAGTGGCAATACTTCAATGGACGTACTCTTTTACATGGAGCACTACTGCTACTAAACTATAGAACTGTGGATCATGTTTTAAAATAAATCATTCTATTCTATTCTAAATCGAATTTTGTTAATATTTAAATATATTATTAAAAAACTGTTTATTGCTTTCTGATCTAGACGGATCGATTTGCCTTTCTATTGAATATATTCGCTTGAAATTCGTATTGAGATAAGTTGATACAAAAAATCGTTCCATCGTATATGCTCGAATAGATTTTTAATAAAAATTTAATAGTAATGTGCGTCCTTAGTAGTGGAATTCGCAGAATTGCAAGGTAGATATTGTGTGGGGTTGCCTCTTTTTCGTCTAAAAAATGTTTTTTACGTCGAAATTTGTAATAAGTATGGAATTATACCAATTTCTATATTTAGGGTAGAAATTGGTTAAAACCCAGTTGAAATCCGGGCGAATTGATTGGGATTTTAACTTTTAACCCACTGCCCATCACTGTTCGTATCCTTGGTACAATAAAACCACCTGTGGTAGTACGTCAAAAGCGCTTTTATCACACGAAAGTCATAAAAATAATACGAGCTACATGAAACAAATTACGTATACCACAAATTTTATAAGTCTTTTAATATAGCATAAAAAAGTTATCAACTAATTTTGTTCGTAAAAATCTTTAAATCTCTCTCCTGGAAAGTTGTCATTTTATAGATTTAGCCTTACTACACTAGTGGTGCGACTATTTTGAAATAACATTTTTTATTTCCGCCCTGTATAATTTAATCGTATTGATGTTCATTGTTTTTTCTCAAAGTGTGTACAATGAATTTCATATTAATGGACCGAATTTTGTGAGTAAAAATATTTACTTATGAAAGATGGTAATAGGGGTTGAAGGATGGGCGGAAATCAATAAATAGATTGCTTCGCTCCATTATTAAATGTAACTCCTTAGGGCGTTTCATTTTTAGAAAGAAGTAGAGCTCTAAAAGTGTAAGTGCTTCATATTCCGCTAGCGATTTTCTAAGAATCAAACGAAATAAATTTTTGCCATAAAAATATTCGCTAAGTCGGAAAATATTAAATTCATAACTAAAAATAATATTGTGTATTTTTGTTTTGTTTTGACATCAATTGCGAGACAAACAAGTCGTGCGTCTGACTGAACTAATCGCAACAGTCGGGCACTGCCACTGCTCTCATCATCTTGAGACATAAAGCTGACAAGTCACATGTTCACGCGCATACGTTAGTTTGTTCCGTAAACTTCTTATCAGGTAACCTATCACAAAGTCGAAAACTTTTTGTCCGAAATAACGTTTGTTCGAATTTTCATTACACCGAAAACCGAATTATAATGAAACAGTTGTACTTTCAGGATACGTTGAATGTTTATCACAAAGACACGAATAGGTTCGGTTAAGTTAGGTTTAAAAGAAAAAACATTTTCCTTTCAAAATTACTTTCGAGATTATGAAATTTCGACCAAATGTTATTTATGGAAAATGTCATTTCGGTGATGTGATAGGTAACCTCTTCTCATCATATTCAGTTAATTTTAGATAAAATTAGAGAGCAATTGGAATTTGTTAGTTTTGTTAACACTAGATCGCGTTATTTATGGCTCAAAAGGTTTAATAGTTTTTTTTGTAGGTCCTTATCCCATGGCGCAGTTACCTCCACAAAAAAATAGTTTTTGTACTCAATTTGACGAAGGAAAGGGATAAATGAACATCAGTGAAGGTAGTTTTAGGATCCGAGAGTACACCCCATGTGCCTGTAATTTCACCAGCATCCCTTAATCCTTCAGTACCGGAATAGGGGTGTTCCGATATTACCAAAGTATCGATACCTACTCAAATATAATATACATGTAACTATAGATGATGTTATTTAAGACTAAATTGTTATGCAAATGTGGATAAATAAAGCTCTTTGTTATTATTTCAAAAGTATCGATACTTACTCATATCGATACTTTTTTATGAGATATAAAATATGTCCATATTAGATTTTGGCGACGCCATAATAATAGGACAAAAGTAATAAACTTTTAACAAGCACCCACTGCACTATTCAGTAAACTGCAATATTCTTTTTTTTAATTATTACAGCTAAATCGATACAATCGATAATTCCGCTAATAGATCTAGATTTAGATAACCCATAAGCACTCACCATTTCTTTTTGTGAACTTCGTTAATTCGCTGAAAATTATGTAATTCATCCAAATATGATCCAAAATACCATAGATAGACATACATTTCTTTTCTCCGGTACTTCACGATTTGCATTTATTTTCTACAAAACTGGGAATTAAGTACTTACGGAAAATAATGGAAAGGTAAAATAATTTGGGAAAAAGGTGTTCCTTTCTTTTTTAATTATTAATTTATGGATTAAGGTTAAATATTTACGTACGCGTTTCGATTGGATACAAGTATTTTTCTTCCGATACTCAGTAAAAATCCAAACAAAAGTATCGAGAACTTACTCGTATTTACTTCTATCCAAGCGTCCCTATATCGGAATGCAGTAATTATTATTGCTCATTTGAATCAGGCAACTATATCTACGATAACATGAAGTGTAGATATACGAATTGCACTTGTCGGCGACGTGCGGGGCAATCCGGTGTCAGGT
>NW_020654422.1:283380-296346 GCF_003589595.1 Hyposmocoma kahamanoa
GAGTAAAGCCCCTGTTTCGCCATACGCATCTTATACCACCAGGGACCGAAAGTTTTGACATTCAATAAAACTTAATTAAAATTATTAAAGTGACACCTCTAGTCACTGGCTGGTAGCTGTAAACTTTCATAGATTTCTCACAGATGCTTCGGCAAAAAGTCGTTAAAAAATAAAAACAAAGATGTGCAACAAACGGTACAGTTTACTGGTACAGATGTCGGTTCGAATCCAACCGGATCGAAGTGTATTTTTTCTAAGTGTTCGTTACTCTCTTCTCTCTCTGTATATAGATATATATCTATATATCTTTGTTTAATAATTAAAACAAGCTGGTCGACCTATTTCACAAAAAAAAAAAAATTGAAGATCATGGTAGTGAAACATATTGGCATTCAATAAAACTTAACTTCATTACACAAGTTTGAATTTTAACTGTTCATTATACATTTTCGTCATCTTTTCTAATGCTTACAGCTCAGTTGGCCTAGTATGAGCTTATAAGCAACCAGTCAAGTTCCATGGAATTAACTTGACGTGGTAAAACTGATTTGTTTAAATTCGTATCATGACGTAAAGTTGAACGGGAATGGCAAGTGATGAGTTTTACTTTTTAAACCATTGTAAGTCAATGTTTTAAACTTTAAATAATGTCTTTGGCTGGCTAGTTGACATCTAACAAGAGCGAGATGGAACTACATACTAAAATCATACGAAAGAAATAGACAGATGTACTACCCTTGGCGCGTTCAAGCACTTTTTAGAGAACAATTTTATTTTTTTAATAATTTTATTATTGATCATACTTACTACGTTTTATTGTAATATTGGCAACTTTTCAATCATACTTTACAATTTGTCGAAAGATAAAATTACATGTCCTGTAATTCGATAATATAATTGGAACGTATCTTGTGTTCGTTCATTTTCATTGATTAACGATAATGAAAATGGACTAACTTTAGCTTGCCCAGAAGATACCTATTTAATCGCACCTTCAAGATCGTGTAACATGTGCTCAAAAACAAACACAATCACGCACAGGCGGGCAATTCCATTCCGGGCCTACTATGAGCTCTTATAGCAATCCTGTTTAAGCCCGTAAATTGGATAGCCTGTCGAATTCGTACTACGACCCTTAGAGGATGGAAAAAGTTTCCGCAGTCTAAGCTATGACCTCACAAAAACAATTCACTGTCCATGCAGTTTACGTTCCCCATCGGAAATCCGTTCGCTTTTTCTTTCATACTAAAAACGTATCATGATGTGTCATTTTCCAAGCACATGGCGGTCTCATCTGTCAAAATAAGCATTTCAAAGAAAGTTACTCCGTGACTAAGTTTTTTTTTGAAAATGTTACAGATTTTGATACATTTTTAAGAAATTTCGTTTAGGTTTAATTATATTTTCAGTTTTATAATTATTTGTTATCGTTTTAGGCATTTCATTTGAAAATAAACTAGGAACAGATTGGTACTCACCACAGGAATGATCCTCGGCAGGGAATCCTGTGCCTTATTCTTGTTCATTTGATATTGCTTGTCCAGTACCTTCACTACCACGAATTCTCCGAGGGCAGCGAAAACGAACATCATACACCCGGCCATCCATAAGTCGAGTGCCTGCAAAAATTTAATTATCTACAGTCATAAAAATTCTAGATTCTGTAAATAATCCAAATTCATCATCATCAACTGGAACAACTACTACACTGAGGAATTGAAAAGCCTTAAATACTTGTCTACTGTCTCGCCACTTGCTTTTAAATAAAATCATGGACCTACTCAAGACGCCTGCCAATCGCGATACAATACAAGACAATGTAGTCGGGTATTTAGTACCTATTGGTATACCAGATGTTGCGACGAGTACTAAATAGCTATGTTTGTAACTAATTTGTTTCACATTGACAAGATGCAATTTATCAAAGCTGCTCTAATTTATATAATATATAGTGATAACAAACAAATCAACTATTATTTTTATGGATAGTGCCGGCTATTATTTCCTTTTGTTTAGGATAAACGCCATCTACTCATATAGGAAGCGTTAATTTATATGTCGGAAAAGGAGACGTCGAAAGAAACACCCTCAACGCAGGTTTAGTCAGGAATTACTTGATAATCAGCTTATTCACACTTCATTATCAATTTGTGCGTGCAATTGTCTTATACACTTTTCACAGTCATTAGTCTGAAAGTATAAGAGATGCATGAGGTTACAACGGATTCTAAATATCACGCGGCAAATTCAAACAGAGCGAAGCGGTACGTCTTCCCAGTCCAAGCAAATTAAACAAAAAGCCCCCTTTTTCCGACTGTACCCAGTTTGAATTATCAAACAGACGTGACATTTGCAAACAAAGAAACCATGACCTAGTCTTCGTAGGTAGCCTAGTAAATCGTTTATCTAATAAATTACGTTTGAAGTGATAGCTGGCCCCGAAATTATATATTAATTTGTAACACACAATGCCATCTATTGACACGCATATTTGTCAAACGTCACAAAATAATTTTAACTCATGATTAACCATCATCATCATATCAGCCGGAAGACGCTCACAGCCCCAAGGATTTCCAGACCAGCCGATCGGACGTGATGTGCATCATCGGTTACCTGCCGCTCTTACCCAGTCATCCGTCCATCTAGTCGGGGGCCGTCCCACTGCCTTCCGATTCGTGGTCTCCATTCAAGAATATCGGCGAATTTCGTTCTTCTGGGAATCTCTTCATTTCTGATTCGTTCATGAAGAGAAATGCCGAGCATTGCTCGCTCCATAGCTCCATATTGCCCGCTTTTTATCAGGCCCATAGTAAATGACCACGTCTCAGAGCCGTAGGTCATCGTTGGCAACACGCACTGCTCAAAGACTTTTGTCTTCAAGTACTGCAATATTGCGGACGAGAAGACGTCCCAAAGCATTTCGAAAGCTGCCCAACTGAGTCAGATTCGATGATTCATGATTGATATTTGAATTATATTATAAGGAAGCAAACTAACTGACTTATAGTTCATATTACGGCCATTTACATAATACTTCCAGGCTACCCATCAGTCCCATTTAGATGTAAGACGGAATTTTGACCTTTTTCAGAGTTAGCATCTGTAGTATCATTAGCACTTGTTATTGGTCCATGATAGCGCTGGACTGGTGAAAGTAGGGGCACATTGGACTTGTCAACTTATGTCTTAGGGTGACGGGCGCAGTGGCAGTGCCTCTCGGATCTTTGCTATTTAAAGCAAAGTCAACAAAAATCACACTCGTGTTCAATGTGCGATCGGAAACGGACGCGCTGCACTACTTTGCGAGAATTATTTTAATTCGCGATTTTGCGCGGCTTAGGCTGCTGCATGTACGTAAGTGACAATGGGTTCCCAACAACTCATTGTCAATGAGTTTCTGGCATTCGTGCAGAATGTTATCGACACAATGGATGAAGTCAGCATCGAGCAGATCTGCAAATCTAATTTCAACGAAGATGAGATTTGCAGTGGCAAGATGCTGCTGTTCCAGAGCTGCGGCAAAGCGCAGCAGATGCCATCTCGTCGGAGGGATGGAGGCTTGAAGAGTGTCCAGGATGTTACTGCATTCTTGAAGAATACCGATCCGGACGACGTGCCTACTTTCGTGGCGAAGGAGCTGCACAAGTTGCCTCCGGTCACCTTTGACCACGTCGACGTCACCAGGCTGTTAAAGGACATCACGTCCTTGAAGTCGAGTTTGGCTGAAGTTCAGTCAAAATTGGAGGCGTCGGATAACTCCATAAGTGAGCTACGTGCCGAAGTTGCGTTGTTACGCAACCCCGCTTCGGTATGTAGGTCACCGACAGTCTCCTACGTCAACACGCGTCGCGGGGCGCGAAAAGCATCCGTCGGCAGTATTGAGTCGGCTCGTATGTCGCCGGTCATTGCTGTTGTCAATGCACCGTGCCCCCCTGCCCGCCCCTCCACCTCGGAGGTTACGTCACCCGTATGCACGTCATCGCCCGGGCGTGCATACGCCGCTGTTGCCGCGACTATTAGCAGCGGAATCGTGACTTCAAAACTCGAGTTGCGGAAAACTGCAAAGGGCGGTAGTAAACCCCGAATGCCTGTCTCTGGAATCGCAGGTGCCAAATCTCAGAGGCAGACCGACAGGTGCGACGAGGACGGCTTCACAAAGGTGGAGAAGAGAAGAAAGAAACCCACCAGCCGAAATCTATGTGGCACAGCTCCAACGGGACAGAACTTCTTGTGTGAGTTTTGGCGACATCGGTTCTGTTAGTAATCGAGGCTTATGGCACTTCCAATGTTTTTTTCTTCCGTGGTTTTAGTCACTCGATAATAAAAAAATATACTATTATTGAATATCATGTTGTTTTGACTACCATGATATTGATAAATATATTTTTCGTGAAAATACTCCGTTAGTTTGTTATTATTATTGATACAAAGGTCAAACCAACATACTACAGAAAAATTCCTTCGATCAGACTGAGCTATTGACCGAGTCAGCAAATCTTAAGAATTTCTTTATGTGCTCGTTGCAGATCTTTCTATTGGATTTAAGCGATTTTTTTGGCGTAACACCACCTGTGAGAAACTTTATGAAAGTTTCTTCACTCAGCCGGGTACTTTCACAGCCGACCGACTGATATCAAGCTGCTATGTTTGTATGAAGTTACATTTGAAGTTACTCTAATTGTCTTATTATACTATGATATCAGCATGAGTGAAATAAGTAGACAAAAATAACTGTAAAAAATAATAATTAAAAAAATAATTACTGTGCATTGTTTTAAATGTTACCTGTAGAAGGTAAATATCATTGCGTAGCATTTGCTTACACTTTATGAACATTTATTTCACACTGACCAAGTTAACATATTAAGTTACGTGTCACACAAAGTTTTTTTTATAATATCAAGTGACGGGACGAACAAGGGGCACTGCCACTGCGCCCTTCACTCTGAGATATAAGTTGACAAGTCCCTGTAATTGAACCAGCACCCTTACCCTTCCCACCGGAACGCATTAATGCTCACTAATGTGAGTGAGTGTGAGAGTGTGTGTTTCTGCCGCCAAGAAGTAATCTTTTTGCCGACAGAAATACGTAAAGTGGCAGTACTTCCCTGGACGAAATATTTCACACGGACTGTACTGCTACTTAAAATACACAAAAGTGCTGACTGCTCCTACAATACATAAAAAACTAAAATATCAAATTTCATGTTAATTGGTTCTCACCTCTATTTTCTTTGTGAAGGTACATTGTTCACGAATACAATGAACTACGACTCTATGTATACCAAAACATAATATTTTAATAGAGTAAATTCGAATTCAGCGAAAATAAACATCAACTATTTACCGCATAAGTTTTTAGTTTTGATAGTCTCAATTGATACTGTCAAAGCTAGAACTTTGTTATATCCAAGACTATCATTTAAGTTTTATTTCAAGAATTGTTAAGTAAAAGTTTTCACTTTGTTGCGAGAAGAGCGTCCAATTGAGTTGTATTTTTGATATAAGATTTTTAATATATTTTTGAAATAACACAACCAGGATTATTAAATGAAATATGGTTCCGAAAACTTTGTTTTCGGAAACCATTATTATAGTCAACATTTTCGTCAAAACGAAGTCAAATTAAGATGACCTGCTAACAAAGAAGAACGAACATACTACGATTGAGAAGAAATCAAATGTAGCAGTTTTAAAAATGTTTAGGTAAGAAAGAAATCTTTTAAGTACAATTGAGAACAATAAGGGTAAAATGTTCGGACATATTTGTTACGTAAAGGTGAATTTGTGAAATATAATTATAATAAAGGGGAAAATAATAAGGAAAAAAAAGAGAGGAAAACAAAGTATGGCCAATAGTGAATAAATAAAGAAGAATATCAAAGTGGGCAGCTACAAACGGGTCAAGCAACTGGCTATGAACCGTGAGGAGTAGAGAAGGCTACACTGATAAAAGCCTGGCTCTTAAATAGGATGCTGATCATCAAAGACTAAATGTTATTTGCCAACCGAATCAATACTATTTACGTGAACGAGGGAATCATTTTTCATTTTCATTTCATTTTTCAATGCTGTTCCTTTACAGAAGTACATCCGTTTCCTTCCTGCACTCATTGGGATTTAAACCCGCTACAGGCCAAGCTCTAATTTAAGTATCTAGCTCATCACTCCGTTTCATCCTGGACCTTTAACGTCTCCGGCTTGTGTTGGGAGGGTTTTACGGTGTTTACCCATAGATCGCTTTACATGCGAGGACATGACTATTTGACTAGCAGTAGAGCTCCTTGTCAAAGAGTTCGTCCAGGGAAGTACTACCACCTTACCTATTACCAGCCGTCATGCTGTACTGCGGTTACGAAGGGTAAGGGTGATGGTGAAATTACAGGCACATGGGACTTGTCAACTTATGTTACAGGATGACGGGTACAGTGGCAGTGCTCCTGAGATCTTTGCGATTAAAAGCTCTGAGTGGTACACAACTGTTATGGACAGGCGTGACGCTTACCACCAGGCGCACAACTTGTTCGTCCAATCGCTCGGTATAATAGAAAAAATTCTTAAAGAAAATCTAGCTGGAAGCATACGTTTACATCGAGCATTATAAAATAATATAGAGATACAACACATGGAACACCTATAGTCAAGAATAGAAAACTAAGATAACAAATAAAACAAATCGTGACGTAGGCTGTTATGAAGTTATGGCAACTTCAAAAATGCGTGTAACTTCAAGAATTCGTTTAAATAATGGATTGAATGAGACAAAAATCCACACAAATTGTTTTATCTCCTCATACAGAAATTTACTTTTACAGATTATCGGTGTATTGACTTAAAGATTAGCATCTATTTCTCTTAAATATATGTAGCGATATCTAGGCCTTCAGCACCTATTTTTGTGAAAATATTTTAAGATGGTTTGTTTAAGCAATATGAGTTTATGTCCGCAATTTTAATTTTTTCGCAATAAAGGCTTTTCATCTTGAGTTAAGTACACAGATTATAATGATTATAAAGACATTTTTAAAAGTACCCTTTTTTAAGTTAGTAAAGATATATTACTATCAAAATACATCTTACATATTTATTTACCTTAACGTAAGCGACAGGTGGAATATCAGCTCTCAATCCAGTAAACATGGTGACAAGGGTCAACATGCAGGTGACTAGTAGAGTGACGCGGCCGGGTATGGCGTCCAGGTCCAGCCAGAAGCTGAACCAGGAGAGCATGACTACGAGGGAGGACGGCGCAAAAGTTTGGATCAGATGATGACCAATCTGACGCTCAAATCTGAAGTAGACTACTAGTCTTGAGTAGTTACCTGAAAAGAAATAACGAATATATGTTGATTTAAACAGTCACGACTATATAATAGTCTATGCTCATTTATAGCCTAAAGTGTCTTATTATCTATAGGTGTCATTGGCTTACAAATAAATGGACGACGGGTCTAATACAAAAACCACAAAAAAAAGTCCCAAGTCAACCTATTTAAACGTAGTGACATGTAAAGGAATATGAAAAAGCTAAAACGTTGAATTTAAATTGTAATGTCATCGCAGTACTGTCTAATTTTGCTTGCTTCGCTGTCAGTCGAACAAACGAAGACTAAAGCGTGAATGACGCTCTGTATACGATTTTAACGCCCTATAAGTTCGGACACATTTTAGCGCGGACTCGACGTCCATATAATTGTAAGTCAATGATAGGTGTTATATTTTTTTCTTACGTCTGTTATGTATTCTAATAATCTCGCATTGTAGAGATGTATGTACCTATTCTAAAAAAACCGACCTCAAAAGTTCGTGGAATTACATCTATTTGGCAAGTTTTATTGAAATTGGTTACCGGAAAGTGCGCGAAGCCGGAATCATCTCCTAGTTTGCCACCCTCATAGGTGGAATATTTTCTTTAAATGTAAATGGGACAAATACTGAAGTACCAACAAAAAAAGGATCATCAAAATCGGTTCACAAGTGAACAAAAGTTATCGCGTAGCATACATAAAAAAATACGGTCGAACCGAGCCGTATCCTTTTTTTGAAGTGTAACCGACTTTTCTAACGGCTAATTTTAGAAACAAATCTCTGTGGTCACATTTTAATAATATGGGAGTATTCGAGACAGAGATTTCGGGCATTAACGATGTTCAACCCGATTTAAACACGACGTTAACAACGCGCCGGGTTATAACACGGGCGCTTGCCTATCTCTGCATACAATTGAAGTGGTTTTCTTTCTGGAATAAGTTTAAAAAAAATGTATTATGTGATTACCGTCTTTATCAATCATATATCCATTAGTTTCCTCTAACCGTAGAGGCTGGCCGATGTGATATTGCAGCAGTTTCAGCTCCGGGTTAATTGTCACTCCAGAGTCGCTCCAGCGAAATCTAACCTTTTGGTTACTGTACGAAACTGAAAAGCAAACAACGTTGGTAAACATAACGATAAAATGTGCCGCGTTATTTCAAGTGATGGCCCGAACAAGTCTTGTGCTTGGTGGGAGGCGACACGCCTGTCCATGAAGGTGGTTTTCCACCGGCGAGGCGAGACGAGAATACAATGGCTCGCGACCTCGATGTGGTTGTGAATAGTGAGGGTTCAGTGCTGTTCACTTCGTTTAGTGATAAATACGCGACAAATAGTTTCCGTTGCAGAGTATAATACTACAATGCAACAATACGGTTCAACACAAATTTCAATTCTCATATCGTCTCGCTTAAATAGCAAAAATCTGAGGAGCACTGAAGAAGTTGTAAACCGCTAACGTGCCGTAACCAGGATCACGGCACTAAAATAGCCCGGTCCACATAATTTATTTAATAAGTAAAGTCTAAAGAAAAAAGGAAGGCTGTAACAAGAAAAGAGTATAAAAAGAGGTACAACGCCACAAAACACTCCCTACTTAAGTACAAACGTGAGACAGACTAACCCGAAAGGGCTGAGTTATACAATATTATTAGGTTAGATTGGTATTAAAATTGGCACATGATGTGAGTTGGGAACTGGTAATAGGATCATACTTGGACGAGCAGCACTGCTCGCTTCAGCGATTAAGCAGAGAGTGACGACGAAACAAAAACAAATTCTGTTGCCCGTCATTCTCTGGCGGGCAACGGATTGAAAGAACGATTCAAAATTTGAAAACAAGGGGCCACGAACCAAAGAAAAGGTGGTAAAAAGGCGGAATGACGATGGAAGGAGGTCGCATCGTCACAAGGTACTCGCTGATTGTTGTCCAAGGTGCGCCAGATGTCCAGAAAAGAAATGGTACATCGTGTCAGGCGACTCCTTTCGTGCACCACATTTCAGTACATATCTAAACTTGAAAAACCTCACCTAAGCCTAGATTTTAGGAGGTAAGTTGCGGTAATCTATTCATAATGATAAAATAAGAACAGGCGGTGAAAATTTGACATAGATCCGACATCGAGAAGCGCTCGATGGCAGCTGACGGGTCAGCGGGCGGCGCGGCGTGTTGTTAAGCCGCTGGGCAATTTGAAAATTTTGGCATAAATGTGAAGTTAATAACTAGGGCTTCAGGTGAAAACCAAAATTTAGCAAGGTCTCTGTAGTACTTAACCCGTCACGCACCCTAGTTGTCCGATTTTGGTAAAATTACTAAGCACTATCACTGAGATCATCACCCTGAGACCAACCGTACCACTACTAACTTTCATACAATATTTAGAAGTGCAGCTGCAGTACCACTGTTGTGACACGCGCTTACACTTTTGCAGTTACTGCAGCGCTTCTACAAGCGCCTAACTTGAAGTCGCCCTTACTTTCAACAGTCTCAGTTTTCGTAGCATAGGGAAGTACTGCCACCTTACCTATTTCTGCCGCCAAGCAGTAATGCTAGCATTACTGCGTGTCGGTTTTGAAGGGAAAGGGTGCTGGTGAAATTACGGGCTCGTGGAACTTATCAACTCATGTCTCTGGGTGACGGGCGCAGAGACAGTGCCCCTCAGATCTTTGCGACTTAAAGCTCTGAATGGCACTGCACCTGTTATGGTCAGACGTTAGCTTATCATCAGGCGCATGACTTGTTCGTGTCGTTACTTAATATTATAAAAAAAAGTCTCAATAGTTGTGAATTTCAAAGTCTAAAAATGCCAAAATTTGCCGGGAATTTTCCGGGTACGTAAACCCTATTTGAGACACTGCCTCTCTCACTCATTGTCAACATTTAGGCGCAAATGTTTAGAATAGCTCTTTGACAAGCAATCCCGGGGCTTAAGTTTCATTTCATTTGTGCCGTAAGTACCCACCGTGTTTGTTGTTCTTGTTTATTTTAGAATGCTCATTGTATTAAATTCTGTTGTTTTTGCTCTAAAAATGAACCCAATGTAAGTTGAGTAGCAAATTGCTTCCATTATTATTAACATGAACTTCCGCAATGTAACACCTGAATCTATTAATATTTTTTAGCATGTATATAGTAGCAGTAGAGCTTGTGAATGAGTTCGTCTAGGGAATTACTGCCATTTTATCTATTGCTATATGCACAAGGGACTTTTCAATTTACGTCTCATATTTACGATTTAAATTTCTGAGCGGCATTGTGGCTGTTATGGACAGCGTGTCGGTTACCATATGGCGTGCGACTTATCCCGTCCCTGTGTATCAAAAAAAAGTATATATATCTACATAAAAATACTTTTACAGTTGTTTTATGTGCATACATATCAATAAATTATTAATTTCCAGGTTTTCCTGTAACCGTAAGAATGCCTGCAAGAGATTGTAGCAATAAGACCGCCTGGTTTACTTTTTTGTGTTATTAATTATTTGTCCCAATGTGCAATAAAGAATATTTGTATTGTACAGTTTGTATATGTTTAAATTTTTAGGTTTCTTAGTCATCAATTTGTAAAATTTTGGTTGAAATATATTATTGATTTGAAATATGACGTTCCCTTTTTGACAAACAGAATTTCACAACAAAACGATAACTCTGGATAAAAAATCCTCAACACAGATACATCCTATTGCAAATTGTCTGGGAAATCCCACAATTCGTAAGTTTAAATTTAGTGAAAACGTAACCGCCATGCCAGCGTAAAAGCGTAATTCAAACTGATGTGTGTTAGGTCACCTTTGTCCGACGCTGCATATATTGAACATCATCCATGCAGTTAACGTGTTAAATAAAAGAGAAACCCGAAAATTTACATGAATTAATAGTATGCAGATTTAAAATTTTCGTTGTCCTGGCCA
Source organism: Hyposmocoma kahamanoa (assembly GCF_003589595.1). Taxonomy (NCBI): domain Eukaryota; kingdom Metazoa; phylum Arthropoda; class Insecta; order Lepidoptera; family Cosmopterigidae; genus Hyposmocoma; species Hyposmocoma kahamanoa. Next base: position 294,607 of record NW_020654422.1, read on the forward strand.
CAAGAGCTAAGTTTTTGCATAGAAATAAAAGTTATTCATGTTTTTATGATAGAACTAAATAGAAAATATATAACCCAGAAACAAAAATCGTGTAATTGATAAAAAAAAAGTCTGTTGCAGCTTTGGAAATCATCGACGTTTGAATGGATTATTCCCATCCAATCTCCTAAAACCGATCCCCTGGGGGAATACAAAATAATTTAAAGTAAAACGTTATTTTAAATTAATTTGTATTCCTATCGGATCCCCAATGCTGGGGATCAAGAATAAATATTTTTTTAATTATAAAATATCTTTATTCCCACCTGATGCCCTGGTACTTACAAGTTTATTTTTGATAGGTACTGTGGTACAGTCAACAAGAAAATGTATTTGAGGATTGTGCTGTATTTTATTTAGTATATCACAAATGAACACCGTCAACAGTCCTAACTTATATAACGGTGTTAATTTTTATTTCAAAACTTCTTTTTCTTTTGACTGTAAAAATACAGCGAGGGGGTCACTTGGGAGTTGCAAAATATAGAGGGGATTAGTTGCAATTTAAAATGAGTCGTTTGAATTGTACACAATACTCTGTAATCTTTAGCTTGATTAAAATGACAGGCCGGCAAAATCAATACGACGTAAATTTGTAACGGCGTACCACTTATTATACTTTATTAAATATAACAAATCAAGTGATACCTAATTACAAGAAAAACATTAACGGCTTTGGCACCTGCTGCATTATAGTGCATAAAGTAATATAGTGGTATCCCAGACACAGCTATAGCTGTGATACAGGGTTAATTTTAAAATACCAACAACCTCACAGAACTATATTACTAACATCATAAACAACAACTTTTGCTCCATGACTGTTTGACATGACATTACAAAACTATGACAAAACATAATAAATGTATCAAAAATATACGGTTTTGTTGTACTATCTGACACTTTTTAGATCTGTCTTTGGTAGAATAAGTTCAAACATGCAAGCGTCCACCGTGACGACTCCCACACAGTGCTGCATAAAAACTTTAAGCAGCGATGTAAACGCGATGCAGTAGCTAATTGTCTAACTTTACCCACGCGCGCGATGTTTAGCAGCGATGTAAACGCAATGCAGTAGCTAATCGTCTACTTTTACACAAACGCGCGACTTTAAGCAGTGATGTAAACGCGATGCAAACGCGATACAAACGCGACGTATTAGCTAATCGTCTACCTTAACACACACGCGCAATTTTTAGCAGCGATGTAAACGCGATGCAAATGCGGTACAAACGCGATGCAATAGTTAATCGTCTACCTTTACACACATGCACGATTTTTAGCAGCGATGTAAACGCGATGCAAACGCGGTACAAACGCGATGCAGTAGCCAATCGTCTACCTATACAAACACGCGCGATTTTTAGCAGCGATGTAACCGGGACGCAAATGCAATGCCGTAGCTAATCGTCTACCTTTAGACACACGCGAAATTTTTATCAGCGATGTAAACGCGACGCAATAGCTAATCGTCTACTTTTACAAAAACGCGCGACTTTAAGCAGCGATGTAAACACGATGCAAACGCGGTACAAACGCGATGCAGTAGCTAATCCTCTACATTTACACACACGCGCGATTTTTTAGCAGCGATGTAAACGCGATGCAAACGCGTTACAAACGCGATACAGTAGCTAATCGTCTACCTTTACACACAAGCGCAATTTTTAGCAGCGATGTAAACGCGATGCAAATGCGGAA
>NW_020654422.1:296356-313048 GCF_003589595.1 Hyposmocoma kahamanoa
GCGATGCAAACGCGGTACAAATGCGATGCATTAGCTAATCGTCTACATTTACACACACGCGCGATGTTAACGCGATGCAAACACGGTACAACGCGATGCATTAGCTAATCGTCTACAATTTACACACACGCGCGATTTTTAGCAGCTATGTAAACGCGATGCAAACGCGGTACAAACGCGATGCCTTAGCTAATCGTCTACATTTACACACACGCGCGATTTTTAGCAGCGATCTAAACGCGATGCAAACGCGGTACAAACGCAATGCAGTGGCTAATCGTCTACTTTTACACACACGCGCGATTTTAAGCAGCGATACAAATAGGCGACTGCATCGCTACACTTGTGATTTATAAGCGATAGCATCGATGCAATCGCGCGTTTGTATCGATGCAATCGCCTATAAATCGCAAGCACAGCGATTTAACTACCTCCGTGGCCGAACGGTTACCATACTGAACTGCCACGCAAGAGGTCCCGGGTTCGATTCCCGTACCGGGAGAAATATTTGTATGGCCTACATTTATTTCTCTCGTGAGTTTGGGTGTAATTTGTTGTTGTCTATGTGTGTGTCCATGGTATCCGTGATGCAGGATATCCCTAGTGCGGGGCCTTTGAATGTTAAAAAACAAATTTTGCACCGTCGCCCTATGCAGTCACTTCTAGAGCGATATATTTAAATCTTTTATTAGATATGTATATTATTTCAGTATGAAGTAAATTCTTGTGATGCAATCTACAGGAAAACACATCTGAAATCCTCAACTTTAAACAACATTATAAGCAATAAAACATTTTGAATAGGGTTCAATTGAACACTAAAGGCGTAGGCGCCTTTAAATTAGATGCTTATAAAAGCGTTGAGTATATTTAGTATATACATATAAATTATTTAGGTTATATATTCTTAATATTATATAGCATGTATGAAAATTAACAGAGGCGCGGTTGCTGCGCCACAGACTCGCTACTATTAATTTGCATATATACAATATTTAGGATAGCGATGGCCTATTATTACTAAAAAAATATCTAATTAATCGACAATTGCACTATCCTTTACAAATTCAGTAATTACTAGTTAAATTTTCGGTGACTATAAAAATGGTCCTACGGAATATAAAAAATCGATCCTATTACTAATTTATTAATATTCAGTCCTATTACTATTAAGATATTTGATCAACAATTAAAAATTATTATAGTAGATTAGCACTCACAACTTGCTTTTTAATTAATTGTAGATACATGTCGTTTATTGTGTATATTTATTGATTTCATACCTTTTTGTTATTTTGTATGTTTTGTTTTGAGTTTTTTTTGTCTTCTTTCTTTCTTTAGCTATTTGTTGTTTCATATTATTGTGTGTGCTTGTGGTAAGTCAATAAACGTATTCTACCTATCTATCTATCTAACCATTTCGACTCACAATCGATTTGATCAACAATCATAAAGTGAAGTGTTAACTAATTGATACCAACAATCGAATTATTGCGATTATTTTTAGCAACTATCGCCCATCGCTAATCTAGAGGCGTACGCGCGGCTGCCGCACCACAGTCGCGCCCCCTACCGCGCTTTTATAAGCGTCTTATTTGAAGGCGCCCTAATACACATTCGTGAGGCATATTCTCATGAAAATAATGAGTAATCGTAAATGTATTCTTTATTATAAAGAAATACAAATGTTATTTACAATATTTAGTTTAACATATCGTATAAAAACATGTCATACAGGTACGCAGTTGTTTAATAAGATTATGTTTAAAATTTGTAATTTTGTTTCACGATTTTGCGCCTCGTATGTAACAAATTTTGAATATCTGTTGGCATGTTACTCTAGAAGCGTGTAAATTGCGCTTTAAATGACTTTGTAAGGACGATTAACAAGCCATTATATTTTAGTGTCTAGTATTAATAACTAAGTCATTTATTAGTAAGTATAAGTTTACATAAATAAATGTCAAATTATGTGTAGGTATCATTGACTTATAAATAAATGGACGACGGGTCTAATACAAAAACCACGAAAAGAATGTCCCAAGTCAACCTATTTTAACGTAGTGACATGTCAAGGAATATGAAAAAGCTAAAACGTTGAATTTAAATTGTAATGTCATCGCAGTACTGTCTAATTTTGCTTGCTTCGCTGTCAGTCGAACAAACGAAGACTAGAGCGTGAATGACGCTCTGTATACGATTTTAACGCCCTATAAGTTCGGACACTTTTTGGCGCGGACCCGACGTCCATATAATTGTAAGTCAATGGTAGGTATACATAAATGTCAGAGTAAGACCATAAAGGAGCCGTTGAGGGAAACACTTTTGTCACCGAAAGAAAAAACTATGGACGTGTCAAGTCTCGATTACTATTAGAACCTCTGTCGTCAAAGCTCACACATTAATATTTAAAACACTTTCTTACACACTATGTTAATGATGATTGGTAAAGTTTAAACCATATTAATTATTTATTTATTTTTAAATTGCGTAGTTTCTAATTTAAAAAGAAATAAATAATTGATATAAAGACCGAGCACTCAGAAAAAATTCCTTGTGCTTGTTGTCGTGTCTTCGTATTTGGTTTTTCAACGACTTTTTAGCGCCACATATGAAAGTTTTATCACCCAGTTAGATACCTTTACAGCTACCAGCCCTGGCGAGAGATGTCGCTATTCGCTGAATTTCAAAGTTTTATTGAATTGATATTCAATTTAAACTTGACTTTATTTGGTATATCGTTGTAAGTTCAATACTTATTATTGAAAGTTACGACGTTGTTATGATTTTATATTGAAATTTCAATTAATGTGCTGCCATCTAGCGGTCAGCTGAACGACGAGGAATTTGAGAAGTTTACTTAGTTCTCCAAAAACAGGTTTTATATTGTAGCAATACAAGGTTTACTTTCGTTTTTGTAACAAAATAAAGTTACGATAAACGGGAAATTAAAAATTTATTAAAATTAAATAAATTTGACGTAATTAGGATATGAAACACCATCATAGATCCAAGTACGACAATTATTTTTGCACTCCAAAGTAGCAAAATAAGGCATTTTTCTACGATTTTCAAGTTTCGTCTACAATTTTTATTTTTTTACGTTTATGCTAATCAGGCTATTTTGAAAATAACATAGTCATTGCGATACCGACCCATTATAACCGATAATGTTCATAAAGGCGACATTAAAGTTTAGGAACAATTATACTTACAACTTTCAATGTAAATAGGACATGACTGTATGTCCATGGGGTAGAGTTGGAATTCCATCTGGCAAGCGATGATTGCGTGCATTCTGGCGGAATATCTCACTGTCTGGTTGCGATATAAAGTCACAGACGAAAATTTGTGAGTTAGCTCCGCGATTTCTGAAAAATAATATACATTGGGTATATTATGTATATTGCATTTGTTTGTAGAGTAAAATTACGTTCGCGATCTTCAGCGTAGTTACGCTTAAAATACTTTTTAAATTATTTCCGTGTAACGAGGCAAATATAAAAAATACTGCGAGCGTAGTTACATCGAAGTTCCGTGTCGTAAGTTCGGCTTAGTAATGGTTTGTCCCGAAACTAAGGGTGCTTTTCCACTGGCGAGGCGCGACGAGGCGAGATCAGAATTAATATCTCGCCAGAGTATTTCCACTAAAAATTCCTATTAATCGTGTTTCCGTTGTAGAGTTAATAAATACTCTATGTAGGGAGAAATACACTCCAATGTTTACATCAACGAACATTTCAATTCTCACCTGCCACATCCCCGTTAATCCTGGCCATTTCCACTGAAAATGAGCTAGGAGAGAATTAAAATTTGGCCATACAAATTTCAATCCTCGTCTCGTCTCGCCTCGCTGGTGGAAAAGCACCTTAAGGGACCAAGTGTTGCATCGCATTATAATATAATTTTTGCAGCTGAAACGGAAACCGCAACTTTTTTGATTAAATTTTCTATCCAGCTGTGTTGCTAAGTAACTACATAGTTAATAAGATTTAGTGTACAGCGTAATTTTTTTCATTCTATGGCATGATCATACAATTACAATATAATAAGACAAGTATTGCTATGGACAGGCGTGTCGCTTAGCGCCCGGTTCACGACTTGTTCGTAACTTGGTATTATAAAAAAAAACTTCTGTTTGCGCTTTGCTCAGAGCATACGGTTATCACATTATTATAAATAAATAAATGAATATTTTTGTTGTACCTACTGGTTGTATAAGGTTTTCACAGTATTGTAGTCGTAATAAATAAAAAAGAATACTAAGAAATAAAAATTGTAGACGGGGTTCTTTTCTTCCTTGATGACGTCATCAAATTGAGTAAAAAAACTTCCAGCCCAAGGTCGGGTTTTATTTCCAAAAGTTCATGCAAGGTGCCAAGTTAATTTTAACCGGCGAGGGCGGTACTACAGGTACAAATGCAAAAAGATATAACAGTAACTATCAGATAGGTCCAGGCAGTCGTTCCCACAAGGACTCAACTCCTAAATACGTATCAATAGTACTGATGTTTCTCCCATATAAATAAAATTCGGTTCAAGTAGTCACCATCCGAGGGAAAATCTAAACACCGCGATGCAGGAAAAAAAAAGTCTAGAGAAAGTAAAATTTTTAGAGAACTATCTGACAAACAACGTTGATTAGTAAAGTCACAGATTACAGAACATGTAAAGTCTATGATATAAAATAGGGTTGTTACAAAATGTTTAATTGTTAATTTCACATACTGCTTGGTTCAGAGGCTGATGTTTCCTTTTAGGCTTGTCAGGGCATGTGTACACCGCTCTCATATATCGCACATAACAACTAACTTTTATTATCTCAAAACGGCTCTATATTAATATTACTTTAATATTAGCGACAGTGTGATCCTGTCACTTTGAAATTAAATCGCATGTGAAAGAAACATGAATATAGCGAAATTTTGGAGATAAATTATTAATATGACGCAATTTTGAGATAAAATATGATACTACGCAACTTTTGAGATAATACTATGTTAGTTGTCAAGTGCGACATATAGATAGCCACAATTTGCTAAATTTGAATAATAGTACTTCTATTATTATAACTAGTATTAAAACTACCATACCTTTAACTTATTACATTCATCTTTTTTTCGAGCTCTATTGAAATAACCTATCTTAAATGCAATTTGATATTTTTATACTAGCATCGCAGATTAGTATCTCGATTGCAACAAAAACACAACAACAAACGCGTATACTGTTTTGAAGCCATATTTTAAACACCGAGCGAACACTTTAATTCTACAATGAACGTGCGTGTGACAACCCGCGGTATGCAACGCGACTTCACCGCGAGATTATGCGAATGTGTGCGTCCGTACACGCGTGCGGCGAGCGTGCTAACATACAAGCCACAATGCTATGTTTGTTTGGAGTTACACTACTTGTCTTATTATATATACCATGAAGATACAACTTTGTATTACGGACTTTTCAAAATTAGTGTAAAAAAAAAAAGGAAGTTGAATACTAAGTGGTTATGACAGCTTTTTCACGCTTGTAAGTGGTTCCCATAGAAAAGTTCTCCATATTGATACATACAATTCAAAACTTTACCTATATCTGTGATTAAAATATCCGAGAGCAACTCTGGCATTGCTTAGACGCTTGTTCGAAAGTGCAATTTAAAATTTGTATAAAACACTACGTAGAATTTCTTGGTGAATTTCAGCTTAACGAAATTGTACGATGTTTTAGCAAATTGGTTTCCGTTCAATGAAATGTAGATTTAGTGTTTACTAACCTCGTGATGTTCACCGAAGCTGAGCGAAATTCAACAAAATGAGTTACATAGTCACAAATACTAAACAGTGAAAAATTGCAATTTCTTTTGTGGAATAAAAATGTGCGAGCATATCATTTTGTTTTCATTGAACAAAGTGAAAACTGTAGAAAAAATTAACTAGAACAGTGTAGTTTTGCATCGGATTCAAATTAATTGGCAATACGTGGACCATATTTTCCAAATTTGTTATAAATAATAATAGTTAATGATATTTCAAGTCTTTGTTAGGAGCAACACCGTAAGTTTATATGGGTCCTGTTATATGGCCAAGCTTCACATTGAGAAAACTCAAGAAGGCTGTTTTTCGGGGAAAAGTTGTCGTTACCTCTAACGGTGGTCTGTGATTTTACAGATGTCCTTGCATGGCCGACAGTCATTGACAGACACACACCGGTCACGCCCTTTCATATTAATAATTAACCAATAACATTATGACAATCCATCGCTGGACTCGTCTATATAGGTGGAGTAGGAGGTGATCAGTGAAAACACGGAAGTGGGCAGCGGCCTTTGCAAGCTTGTGCAAGTTTACTCGCGATGTAGCTCGACCGTGTAGACGAGCCTTTTGTCTTTTATCAAAGATTGTAACGGCATGAATAAAAGAGTGTAATTAGAAAACTATGGTATCTGCCTAACCCGTTGGAAGAGTGGCTGACGATATGATGTTTTTATTTTCAATCATAATTAGATGTCCATAACGTAAACAAACGGGTTAACAGAACAAAAAAAATACATTTTATTTATTTTATCTTTATTCAGACAACGGGGTCCATAAAGTGGTTAGTAACAGTTTTCTTAGTGGCTATGTTAGTACAAGAAAAAACATGAACAGAAATAATACTAAATACTATAATATTATTTATAAAATATGTAATGGTGTTTGTCAGCAAATTCTTTTGTTAATTGTCAATGTCAATTGTTCTAAAACTTAGAACAATTAACTTTTGGCAATATGTTTTCAATATATATTTTTACTTAATTTCGTGAAATACAATAATTATAATAGAATGTTGAAAATCGTAAATAATTTTACGACACTGATAACACATTCGAGATCAAAAACATTTTGTGTGCCGCCATTTTATTGTGTCATTCAGCACGAATGACATCTATGACACGTTTGATACGATTCTCGAACTCGAATGTTTTCTTATCTCCGTAGTGCGTTTGTTAGATTATTGTGTGTTGTTGTTAGTTTTTGTTTATTGGTCATTTTTTTAATTAGATAATTAAAATTGTAGAATATGAGAATCTACACCTTTTCCAATTCCGTTAAAAATAGAAGGTTCAGCACACGCGCTATCACCCTTTGACAATGACATTTCATAACATTTCTTTGTTTACATTTTGGACATCTAATTATGTTTCGTACTATAATAATATATTGGATGGTTACGATGTACTGCCTAAAAAGACTTGGCTTTATGTGTCATTTATTTTATACAATGAGTCCGATACATTATGTTTAAAACATGGTACTAGAATTTCGGTTGTTTGCAAGTGAAATATAACAAAATTGTGTGAAAGATTTTCACTTTGTAGCAACATTCAAACCAAGTTAAACATTTAAATTGTGTTGACAGTGCAAAACAAATAATTGCAAGAGTCGCTTAATGATTTCCTACGAATTCATAGCCTTAGACACTTCCAATACTGGTTTTGTGCAGACTTTTGAAGACCAGTGTATTAAAAGTTTTAATACTGGACATTTAGAATTACGAAGACTAGAATTAAACTTGGTCTGAAAGAAGCAATTATTGGTGCAGGAAACCTATATGGGCTATGAAATTTTTACTACCGGGCGACGGATTCATATTGTTCCTACCAGGTGATTGATGGCGGTAGAACATAGCTCCTCCTAAAATTGAAAAAAGGTTTAGTTTTATGAATTTTCGAAGATTTTGGGGTTATTCACTAAATGATTTTTCACTTTAGTTATAAGTTTCTTAGCACGGTATGCCTTTATGAAGATGTAGTAAGTGTGATTTGTCCGAAATAAACTAAGTGACAACGGTAACGCCGTAAAAAATCGAGAAGATAGTCGTCGACGGTAGAAGGGGGTGGACAGGACATAGTCCATGAATCACAGCCAGGCCACACTTTTTATTATTCTTTTGAATATACAATAGATAAATTATACTAAAGCCGATTTTACATGTCCACACATATATTATATAGATAGACCACCACAGTTGTTTACTTACACCGTTCTCTTTTTTTAAAATATCAAGCGATAGGACGAACAAGACGTGCGCCTAGTGGTAAGCCACATGTCTTTCCATGATAGCTGCAGTACCGCTCAGAGCTTTAAATCGCAAAGATCTGAGGGGCACTGGTACTGCACTTATCACCCTGAGACATACGTTGACAATTTGTGCCTACAGCACCCTTACTCTTAAAAACCGGAACGCAGTGACGCTCAAGTTACTGCTTGGCGGCAGAAATTGGTAAGGTAATACTATATATATAGTTGGAAGGAATGCTTATTGATTATAAGCCCTCCTTCCAAGTAACATCGGACCGTGTCGGGTAACTTTAATAATTCTGAACCACCGCAATTAATAGACAACAGCGCCACCTTCGTTGCAACCTTACCCCATTTGAGCCTTCAAACTAACGTGTTTTCTTCTCCTTAGACATCCTTAGACAACCTGCTAAATTGTCTCGATCTATGATATTTTTAAAGTTGTCATCTATCGCGAGCCAGCCCGCCATCGTGATAAAATATCGAGAAAATAATTTGAAGTCATACCACTGTAAGAAACCTATAACTATATTATAGCAGTAGAGCTCCTTGTGAAAGAGTTCGTCCAGGGTTGTACTGCCACCTCACCTATTTCTGCCGCTAAGCAGTAATGTCAGCATTACTGTGTTCCGGTTTTGAAGGGTAAGGATGTTGGTGAAATTACAGGCGCATGGGACTTGTTAACTTATGTCTCAGGGCGACGGGCGGAGTGGTAGTGCCCTTCAGATCTTTGCTATTTAAAGCTCTGAGTGGCAATTTAACTGATATGGACAGGCGTGTAGCTTACCATCAGGCGCATGACTTATTCGTCCCGGCAGAAACAGTTTTTTTTTTAATTGGTCCTGTTAGATGTATCCCTGTAGTCCTCATGGAAATGGAAATTCCATAATTTGAGATCAGGTGTGCTATGGTGTACCCTTGAGCATATAACCAGAAATGGAGACGAAATGTCATTTAATTTGTTTGAAAACTTTTCTGCCATATCATTACTATGACAACTGCGCTCGGATTGACCAGCACAAATTCGAAACAATTAACGGGTGTTGTCAATGGGTGTCGTTAATTGTTTCACTTTAACTTGAGCTTTGCCATAATGGGCGAAAATTGCAAAATTACATATTTAATATTTAATTACCGACGAAATTTGATTCCGTTTGTTTTGTAATTAGACGTTTTGCTGTTTTTACCCACACCACCGAATGGAACAGCACGCCTTTGTTAGAGATACTATCTTTATTACAATAAATACAGATTTTTGGAATATACGGAGACGTACACACAGTTCAGTTGTTGGCGCTGTCTATATTTCAGTGCAAACGAGAGTTAATATTTATAAGTGATGTATCATTGATGAGTTACCAGGACTATATGGCACTTATTTCGACTCTATTTCTGGTCATATACTCGATGGGTGTACCAGAATCTCACGTCATTAAATATTAGAAAAATTGAACGACTTTCACGTGGCAATGTTAACTTGTTACATGTCAATTCAAAATATTACATAATTCAAATGGCTGTCTGCTAAACTGTTTTTATTTGAGAATGACGTTTTTGTAGCAATAATTACTGAGAATTCGCTTCAGTCTCAAGCAAAAAACATTGTAATAATGTTAACAATTAGCTGCATCTAACTTACAATTCACGATTTAGAAGCGGGTCTCAAATTTTGCCGATTAGTAGGAGTAAATAAACTTGATTTTTGAAATTTTAACGAAGCCAAATCAATTTATGTGATAATAATATGTAAATTTTGTTGGTAGTGGTGCTGGTCGGCAAGACTACAGTGTGTAAGACAATGATTGGCAAAAAAAAGGTAAACGGTGCAAATGCGAGTTACTTGAAACTGCAAACATAAATAAACCTAACAACCACAATGTAATAGATATAATTTTGTTTAATTTTAAAATGTGACCGCAATTAATTACCTTTCTTACACAAAAATTCATACAAATCTTAAAACATGTAGGTACGAAGTTAATATCAATTCTGGTCGATTAAAATATATAAAGTATCTAGTACATTTTTCCTACTATATTAATGTTGCCCACATATAAATTAAAATTTGTCTAAGTGCCATCATATTCTGATATACCTATAGTTTAACATATTGCATTATATATGTAATTATATTCTTAACACTAAAGGGAGGATGCAACCGTAGTGTTTGGTACAGAAATGTTATTAGCGCTGAGCTTGGGTGAACAAAACTTTCTTTGTTTATCGAGTTCTTAAGTTTTCGCGGTTATTACTTAAGTTTCGATTGGTTGATTAACTAGTATCGTGATACGTCCGGAGCTTTGTCATAAGAAATTCCATCCACACCCCTGGCGTTTATATAAATGTTTGGCAAAATTGCTTTCGACACAGTTTTAATTCATAGAAAATTTATTATCTATTTTTTTTTAGATGTAAATCGCGTATAAAAAAGGAATAGGTTCTCAATTCGACTGTATGTTTTTTTTGTATGTATGTTACGCGATAACTCCGGTATTTGTGAACCAATTTTCATGATTCTTTTTTGTTGGAAAGAGGGTACCTCCATAGTGGTCCCATTTCATTTTGAAGAAAATCATCCACCTCTAAGGGTGGCTGATGACGCATGAACATTAATTTTTATAAATAGCGCCTAAATTTTACTTAAAGAGCAATTATTTTAATGGTTGGTTTTGCTATTCTCATATTCAAAGCGTTATTCTCTCTCAATATACTTTGAGTAGTGAGAACCTATTTTTATTATCTCTTGTGTCAAGTCCTGTATAGTGGCGAACTAGGGGATATTTCAATAAAACTTGGCAAATAGATGTAATTCCACATACTTGGAGATCGGTTTTTTAGTTAGTACTCTGTACTGAGATTATTTAGGACTCTGTACTGACATTATTCTTACAAACCAACATTTCCGGGCCGTTTACAGGTCCCATGGTCACGGCTGCCTGAGATCATAAAGTCATCAACCAGTTATGTCTGATATTAATGCTTCAAAAAGGGTTGAAATTTCTTTTTTCAAACAAACCTTTACGGACTTTTTAATTCAGATGGTCATAGTCATAAACAGATGCCTGTGAATTATTAATTTATGAACGAATGAGTGAAATATTCTTTATTGCACATTAAAATTACAATGACAACACAGAATAGTAATATAAATTTATGGAATTTATCATGAAGTGTATGAGGTTTCTTTGAGTCTCCTTAGACAATTCTGGTCTTCAATAGATTTACAACTTAAGAATTGTCAGAGTGGGTGAACGCCTGGTGAGCCAGGTCTAGTTTACCTAGTCCGGACTCCAGTCTCTAACAAATGCTTTTATTTACAACTTGTAGGGCGCCTTCAAATTAGACGCTTATAAAAGCGCTACAGCAGCGCCGCTACAATACACTACTACAATATTTAGAAGCGCAGCTACGGCGCCACAGTTGCGCTACGCGCGCGATTCTGAATATTGTACGAAAATTAGTAGCGGTACACCACGGACACTCCATACAACAGTCGAAAGTTATTTACTTACTACTACTACATACAGCAAGGCGCTATCTGCACTAGCGCAAATGTGTGCGTGAAGTGACAGGGTAACCCATCACTTTCTCGTACAATTACGTTACGTGGTCAGAGCGGCAACATAGCGAAAGTTGTAACGAATCTAACGAATCTGTTTCTGACATATTTAATTCTATTGATAGAATCCTAATAATTACACATGTTCAGTAGGTATTTATATCGATACTATATTATATTTTTCATTAATTCACTAACTAGAGTTATATTGAAGGTTTATTTAAAAAATCTAAAGTAATTATTAATACACAGATCGAACACTCGGAAAAAAATCTTTCGATCCGGCCGGATTCGAACCGACGTGTTCTGGCATACCGTGTCAGACGCTATACCAACTAAGCCACGGAACGAACCAGCGGACCTCACGAATTTTCTATGTGCTTGTTGTCGTGTCTTTGTATTTGGTTTTTCTTATAATATTTGTAATAATAATTATAACAAACTAGTGCGGTAATTTCACAAAAAAAAATTGAATATCAATTCAATAAAAATTTGAAATCAAAAGTACTTAAAATGTTATATTTTGGACCGGCACTTTTAGATAGGGTAACCAAGGTATTTGAAATTGCAGGTCTAAGTTTATCATTACCCAGTTTATAATTGGATATATTCACTACGTAATATTTATCGGCTATACAAATTGAAAATTCGCGAACTCTTGTTTACTAGCTCGCTTGTTTGCTTATAGCATCTCATAATATTGATACAATAAATCTGTATTATATATTACTCTGCACTAAATAAATGAAGAATGAATGAATGAATTTAATGTAATATTTGAATTTGTGTTTTAGTAAATTCATTCCTGTGAATTATATAATTACTTCCATCCAAAGGTTGCCTGGCAGAAATCGCTTAAAGCGATAAGACCACCCATTGTACCACCAGTTGTAATTGTATTGTATTTGTTTCCTTTTTTGGTGTATTTACCGTGGCGCAGGTGAAAAGGTGTTGGTGATCACCAGTTCGCCATGGTAGTTTAATGGGAGAATGATAGACGAGTCGTGGGTTGGTAAATGACTGTATATTAATGTATGAACTGATTATAACTGTGGTATATTTTCTTGAGCTACTTATTTATACTAATTTGGTACGTGTGTCTTATGCTGATTCACAAGGCATGGTTGTTACTTTTGCTTGCACTGAAACGTGCCTGAATGTCGGAAGAGGGTTAGACATTCTGGCACGTCTGTGGCTGCTACAGTGTACAATAAAGAATTTTTGTACTGTATTTATTGTATTGTATTGCATGAAGAAAATCACAACTGAATGAGTCTCAGACATTAATTTTTTTCATCTTTATTTCATCTTTCGGTAAACGAAAGAAACTCCTCTCTTCATGCCGTTTATATGATGATGATAAACAGACGCACAGGACAATTTACGACCATTATAAATAGTAAAGTACAGTGATGTTATATATTAACGTACAAGTTGCGTAATGAATAAATGAAAACGATATTCAAATACCAAAGCCGTCTTAGTGCGAAAACGGCTCGCCGACAGTCTTGTTGCCATTCAGTCAATGTGAGGGGCGTGGTGCGGTATCTAAAGTAAAGGAGGGGAGTGTCCATTTTCGTTACTTTTTTGTCCTTAAGATTTCAAAAAAAGGAGGAGGTTCTAAATTCGTCTGTATGTTTTTTACTTTATTTTGTTTGTATGTTACGCGATAACTCCGCCAATTGTGAACCAATTTTGATGATTCTTTTTTTGTTGGAAAGAAGGTATCTCAGATGTGGTCCCATTTACATTTCAAGAAAATATTCCACCTCTAAGGGTGGGAAACTAGGGGATGAATGACTTTTGAGGTCGGTTTTTTTAACCGGAGGTTAGGTTATTTAATGTAATATTTGCATTTGTGTTTCAGTAAAAAATCATGATAATCATTATATAACATAATGTCTAATATTAATACAAACCACACTATTTTATAACTATAATTTCAAAATTATTCATTTAACAACCTTGTTTTTAATTTACCAAAAAAACCGACCTCAAAAGTACCTGGATTTACATCTATATGCCATGTTTTATTGAAATATCCCCTAGTTCGCCACTATACAGGACTTGACACAGGAGATAATAAAAATCGGTTGTCACTCATTGTCACTACTCAAAGTATATTAAGAGAAAAACGCCTTGAATTGGAGAATAGCAAAACCAACCATTAAAATAATTAGTCCTTAAGTAAAATTTTGGCGCTATTCATAAAAATGAATGTCTATGCGTGATCAGCCACCCTTATAGGTGGATGATTTTCTTCAAAATGAAATGGGACTACTATGGAGGTACCCTCTTTCCAACAAAAAAAGAATCATGAAAATCGGTTCACAAATACCGGAGTTATCGCGTAACATATATACAAAAAAAACTTCCAGTCGGATTGAGAACCTCCTCCTTTTTTGAAGTCGGTTACAAATAGTTATTTTTGATACAAGTGCAGAAAGTTATTCATTATTCACGAGTCTCGAGGCTTCTTGGCCCGAGCCAGGGGGAGGGTCAAAGGCGCAATTTAAACAAATAAGATGTTTGTAACTAAATATAAGTTTCAATGACGAATGACTTACGTCACAAAGCACATAAATATTAAATAAATATACAACCTCTTTAGTTCTATGTTTAAGACTTGAAACAACAGTAAATAAAAAAAACGGAAATGTAAAAACCAATAGTGCAAAAAATCCAAATTTCGGCACGATTTGTAGTACGAAAAATACCACGTTTTGAGCAACTGTATTAAAAAACATATTTCAATGTACGAGTAATGTAACAACATTAATTATGAAACCAAAACAGCCGCAATGTTAGTTATAATACTGTTATTTCTTCATCATTGTTATCTTAAACCTTAATTGGAGTTGTTACTAGAGATTGGAAGGGGCATATATTTAAATATCATATCGATACTTCGGGGAAGACAGGACGTAAACGACAAAACACAAATTTTACAGAAGGAGTAAAAATTTTAAAAAGTTTTCGATCGTAACTTTTGTATTTTTGTAACTATATTTAAGCGAAAAAGTGAGGTAGCTTATATTTAATAGTACTTCAATACAGTTTAGTCTAAGTGTAAGCAACAGCTCTCTTTCAAATCAAATCAAATCATTTATTTCTTTGTGATACACCGATTATAAAGTTGTTTCAAGAATTAATTTTGAATCACTGTGATCCGCTTTATGGTATACAAAGTTTTCTTAGTTTTAGTAATTCTCATGCAGTAATTTGTAATAATATTATAATCATGCAGTCCAATTAATGCAACCTAATACTAATGAGACATAATAACAATAGTAAAATAATAATAAAAAACAAATTTAATAATATGAAATGTTAATTTTATAAGAAATCTTCAATATTATAGAATGTCCTATCATTTAGGTAATTAAATAATAATTTCTTAAATTCTGCACAATCGTTGCAATTCCTAATTTCAAGTGGAAGTTTGTTTTATACCTTCGTAGCCATTACTATTACACTCTTTTGAAGTAGAGCAGTTTTACATGATCTACTTTTCAGTTGATGAGAACGGCGGGCTCGTGTGACGAATTCAAATAAACGAAGATGACGCTTTACGAAAAGTTAAATTTCAAATATATATAAGCGTAGAGTCAGTATTTTCAAATTTTTTAAATGTGGTTGACAGCTATGTGTGTTTTTCAAGGCGCGTATAGCGCTTTGAATATGCGTTCAATGTGCGGTACATTTCCCCAAAAAATGATTCCATACCTAAGGTTGGTTGCTACATAACCATGATAGGCGGTCACTAAAGCGTTTAAATTTACTATTTTCGATAGCCTAAACAATGCATAAGAAAACTTTAGTATCTTACTACATACATATTCTAAGTGTTTGCCACTTTAGATTATTATCTATATATAAACCTAAGAACTTTACTGTTATTGTTTCACGGACCTCCTTGCTTTCATAGACCACTCTAGTTTGCATAGGTGTATTGTATCTTTGTTTAAAGTTCATACCTTTAGTTTTGTCAAGATTTATAACTAGATCATTATATTTCAGCCATTCAATAATAGAGTTCAAACTTGTATTTATATTTGTTTGTATTGTCAATCATCCGCAAATAATATCATAAGGTCGTTAATTGATTTAGGAATGTCATTTATGTATATTAAGAATAGCAATGGTCCCAATACGCTACCGTGAGGTACTCCTTGACTTACTATTCTCTGTAATGATGCATAAAACTTCTCAATATTCGATGCAGAACATCCTTTATTAATTTGTGTTGACTGAAGTCTATTTTTAAGGATTTTATTAGGTCCTGGGCATTGCCTCTTACGCCTTGTCAAATCTAATCCCTTTAATAGGGCTACACGCACTTTCTTGCTTTACTTTTTGTTCTATCATGTCTCCCTTCTTTATCTCATAAGCTTTTCCCTCGTCTTTTAATTTATTATTATTTTTTAGTTTATTTATTGATTTCGTTTATTCATTCTTCCGAATTTTGATTTTCTTACTTCATTTTCTCTTTTTTGTGCGAAAGAACCAATTGAACCTGATTCGCAGGTCCAGTCATCAGAATTCACTCCAGAAAAATCAATTGCCTTCTCGTTTGATAAAAAATCTAGACTTAAAACTTTTTCAAAGTTGAAGTTATATATTCGTCTTTTATTAACATTTTTGAGGTTTTCGATTTTTTTGATTGGATTGTTTAAAGATATGACTAATTACTGGTTAAAAGGCTCAGTTTAGGTACAGGTGGCAGACCAACATCACTGACCATTCAACAAGTCAAATTTCAACAGTCTTCAGCATAAAAATTTCCAAGCATTTCCACAAGTCGAACATACTTCAATGTTCGACTTGTGGCGGAGAGTGCTATGTTTTGGTTGATGTGGCGTTGTGAAACGGTTGACGGTTTAAAAGCTACAGGCTAGAGTATCGAAATGTGATGCAGAGTGCGAAGTTACAGGAGTTGCGGCGTAGATTTTAATTAGTGAACGGTTTAAAGTTTCTGGACTCGGGGTTACAGCTGTGTGACGTAGATTTTGGCGGGCGACAGTGACTTGAGCTTGAGTATAGACAGACGGTAAGTAAGAAGCCTCTGGATAC
>NW_020654422.1:313448-337984 GCF_003589595.1 Hyposmocoma kahamanoa
ATTTTGAGAATACAAATAAGCAAACGAGGGTATGCCTTTTTTATTATTTGTAATACATTGCGGCTTTTACTTGGTGCGATATATTTGTGATCCTTTGTTAATACGGCATTAATATCGAACGAACGCACTTTTGAATAATGCATTCGATTTCGTGGTACAGCCGCTTGTACATTTTTTGGATCAAATTTAACATTTAGTGATGTTATACGTTAGGGAACACTGTTCTCGATTCTGATGGATTTTGATAACGAACGGCCGAAAATTATTATGACCTTAGCAATATTACTTATAAAAATATTCTATCACTTTTTTGTTATAACGTTTAGCAACGTTTCGTTTTTTTTCTGTTTTGTAATATCTATTATCAGTAGGATCTGTAATTTCGATAATTTTTGCAGCACGTTGCTTTTCGAATGTCCGAATATAGTGAGACCTATGACTATATAGTTCTTGTGACGTCATAGTTGGTGCAACAAATGTGACACGCTTGGTTTTCATACAAATCGCTGTACTTGCGGCGTCTATCTAGATATATGTCTGTGCTAACGACTACTCGGCACTCTATGTATGATCACTTCACAATGCAAGAGACTGAGGAGCTGAAAAGGTTTCTTCAAAGGTGTCGATCCTATGAGTATTGAGCCAGCTCAGGCTAGTGTAGCTTTTAGTGCGAATGAGTCACCATCTACATTTGTCCCCTTTCTGAGAGTCGTCCTTTTAGACAGGATTTGCCGCGGCCGATACGGTAGTCTTTAAATAGGCTTCGGAGTTATGTTGACCGGAGTTAAGAACAATTTTTTTAGGTGAAGATTTTCCGATGGTTCTAACTTTGAATGCTTGTGTTGTGCGATTCAAACGATGGCTCACCTCACATTGTGTCTTGCGTGCCCTAACACCGCACATGGTTGAGAATTTAATAGCGGCTACTTGTGACGCGGTCGGATAATAAAACTTTTCTTCTTAGTACACTACTATATTAAAGTAATAGCTTACTGGCGGAGGGCTTGGGCCGGACCCCCGCCGTACCCTAGTCTTACCAGGGAGTAGGGCTTTCAATGTCGCTGCATTTTTGCGTACCGAGATAAAAATATCGACACTCGGTGCAATCTCGAATATCATGGGAAAATCGAAACTTTCAAGACTTTAGTAGGTAGGTTTCGATACTTATAGACTACGCATTTAGGCAATCAAAACATAATATTTTAATTAAGTTCTTTATTAACACAGATATGATAAAATGGAAAATTATTTATGAAAGCTATTTTTTAAGTTTTGTAGAGTGTACTTAAGAGACAAAGGGTGTTTAGTACAGTTTCTGATGTAGAGGACTTCGTTATGGTACTACCGTTCTTCATTACCCGTATATTACTATACTAAACTACACTCCACGGTGTTGCCACGTACATGTAGTCAGAATAAGAAATAAGTGATGATTTAGGTGATTTTTAATACTTTTTATTAATTGATTTAAGTTTTAAAAGTCTCGAGAAAAAGTCAGTCTCGAGTCGTGTTTTTTTTTCAAAACATATTTTCCGGATATTTTTCCAAAACTTTTCCTCTATTTTTCCATATTTGATGTTGACAGCTGTCAAAAGTGGAAGTTACTGAACGAAAACGTTGGAGCCAACAACAAGGTGGTGGTGTGGTTGTTGGCGGATTT
Source organism: Hyposmocoma kahamanoa (assembly GCF_003589595.1). Taxonomy (NCBI): domain Eukaryota; kingdom Metazoa; phylum Arthropoda; class Insecta; order Lepidoptera; family Cosmopterigidae; genus Hyposmocoma; species Hyposmocoma kahamanoa. Next base: position 315,109 of record NW_020654422.1, read on the forward strand.
TTTTCGCTATTGTGAAATCATTTTAAATCTCGTTTTTTTTAGGTGGCTCTTAGCTATACAAGTTTATTTTATAATATATATTTCTAAACGTAGAACATAATATGAGCCTTCAAAATTATATTTTACCCATTTTCAAATATTTCCAGTTTCGGAAATTTTGCCGGAACAAATTTTCGCTATTTGAAAATTTTCGGATTTTTTTTTCGACGTAACATCTCACCTGATGGAAAGTGACGTTGAAGTAGATGATGCACACACCTAAATAATCCTATTCACTCTCGCCTTGAAAAGGTCCAAGTTATAACGTTCAGGGAACAAGTCTGCAGGCAGGGAATTCCACTCCATCGCCGTTCGCCATTATAAATGTGGAAGCGAAATGCTTCGTGCGAATCCTTGGAATATTCATAGAATAGGGGTGGAACCCCAGCCTAGGTCTGGTCCCCCGGTGATGTAAAGGGGAAGGCGAAATTAATTCGTGTAATTCCCTCACACACTCTCCGTGATATATCTTGTAGACAACTTTACGGCGTAGTTCAAGGCTCTGCAGCTTCGCCTCTACTAATTCCGGTTCACCTATAAGTGTCTTTGTACGCTTGTCGATTGAATCCAAGGTGGCCAGTTGGTATGTAGCAGAACCATCCCATAGGTGGCAGTTTGTTTAAATACTTTACCCAACAGTAGTTGCAAGTATTGAAAATACCAAAAAATTGTAGTGACTCGCGAAATTTTCGAGACCGACATTTCCGGGGTGAGAGCCCTATAACACATGCATCATAAATATTATAATTATTGTTATCGTTAATGATATTATTATTATTATACGTATATTATATAATATATAGTAATAATAATTGATTGAAGATTGATTGTTGACCTGTTAGGCAACGTGCAAACCCCACATATTATAACAAAACAATAGATAATTCCTCAATTTCAGAGGGAGTATATTTGTCTAAAGTTCAAGGTAGTAATAATTTACTATATTGAACTTTAGACAAATATACTCTGCCAATTCCGAACTTTAGTAATTACACCATCAGTATTATATCTAAAGACTACAATGATCTATTAGCAAATCTTCATTTGAATTCTAGATTTGGTACACCGAATGAATTGCGACTTTTGAATTTACTTTAGGCAAGATCTGTTCAATTCCTACAAAGGACCTAATTTGCGATTTAGGGGCTTATCAATAAGGCTCTGAGGAATTTGTTTATTAAGCATGATAATTCACTACGTGCCACTTGCAGAAGCTTCAGTGTGGATGTGAGTAATCTTTTAAATAGGATAACAGGCCGCAGCAGGAGGCGGAAGGCGCAGTGTATCATGAAGTACAGCGGCTGCTATGCCGTGTGTGTTATGCGTTTTTTCACTCACAGCTTATTGCACATTTGAACTCAAACTTTCGGCTATGTAATAATACGCTGAGATTTACACTTTGTTTTAACTTTTTCATAGTACGTGACATGGAGTTCAATTTTGGACAAATGCATCGCATGGGCGTGAGCGCCCCCTGGCGGGACAGGACGTCATGGGATTTTTAGGTGGGGAATAGTAATATACCTTAACATTATGACGTTATAGCTGTAATTTGAATGATAATGATTGAAATGATGATGAAAGAAAAAAGAATGACTGCAGTCGTCTTTTGGTTTCGATTACACTTTCTGGTACATGTGGTCAGTGGAACGTTGTTGTCATAATTCAACGTCTTTTGGCATGCCTTTAATAATATCTATGAGTATAGTTTGGATCAAAACAGTAATACCACACTGTAATGCCATCGCGCTGCTAATATCGGCCTTAGGGAATCACCAAACTTATTAACGCGGAATCGTCTGGATGCGATCATGTTTAACCACACTTGTCACATTCGCCTTTGACGCGGCCGTTCGTGCGTCAATTTCTTTCTAAAATAGGATCAGTTGTCGTCGACATGCATACGGACGCGATCGGAAATTCGTATGAAGCTGATTCGTTGCCGACTTGTGTCGAGACGCATTCATACGAACCGATGCGAAACGCAGAACGTCTTTTTCGCTCTTACGTTCATGGACATAAAGCTTTTTCTGACCGGCTTAAGCGGAAATTCATCTCTGGAGTCGAGTAAACTAGTGCGACGAGGACGGTTTCAAAAAGGTGGGAAAAAAAAGAAGTAAGCCCGCCGCAACGTTAGTGCCACCGCCCCGACAGGCCCCAATCATTTATTGCATCCAGCGGTATCGACGACGTTGCTATACGTGTCACGACTGCGTTACTCCACAAAGTCTGCGGATATTTTGGAGTACATACGGGGGTGAAAGCCAATGCTGCCCTGAGAATCGAGCAGTTGAAGTCCCGCCATAATAATAATAACGTGAATTTTAATTAATTTGTGGTGAGAGTACCAACTCGGGTGTCATGTTCCGACATTTTCGAGGACGGCTACCGGACACCCACGTTGCGTCACACGTCGTCACAGTGTTAATATTTTATTATATTATTATGTATCTTAGTCAATAAGGCATGTATTTATGGGTCTTCTGTGACCTGAACATAAATAAATAAAATAAAATAAAAATAAATCAATACGATTCTGCTTTAATAAGTGTGGTGATCTTATGATGAGTTTGTTATGATTAAATATATTATGTATCGAGTTCTTAGGTTTTCGCGATTGTTACACATAGGAAATGAAACTATTTTTCCGGATTTAAATCGCGTATATTTGTTTTTTCAAACAAACCGACGTTTCGAGCCCTTTACAGGTCCCATGGCAGTCAACCGTGACCATGCACAAGAACACAAGAACATGCACATATACGCGATTTAAATCCGGAAAAATAGTTTCATTTCCTAAATGTGTTATGTTTATAATCAGTTGTCAGTTATTACAAGTTCATACGTTTAGTCTGAACGAAGTTTCAAGTTATATGCTCAACTCACCTGTAACTTTGGAGTTTAAGAAGTAAGGGTCAGGATGCCATAAGTTGTCGAAGAATTCCGGTGGGAGAGTGACGTGGTCGTCTCCTTCTTCGAATATGTCTTCTGGTAGTTGAAGTCTGCTTTCCCTCCATGTCTGTCTGATGAACATGTCCACTCTGAAAATAGATTTTGTGTTATCACGCACACCTTCATACCACAGTAGTTCGATTCACGTAAGTTCAAGCTATCAAAATATCGTTGAAGTTACGTAGTCGTTCGATCGAAGTCCTATCCAAAATTGGTATTTGGGTATCGAGTAGAATCGAAACGTAACGACTAATGAACGACATCTTGGATTGTGAAATTTGACATTTGTCGTCGAAATTCTATTGAAAGAACTGTCAAAATTTTAGCAGAATACGTATGAATTGTCGTTTAGAGTCGATTCAAGTTCGAATCATGTAGGGACCAGAATACGATTTAACGACATTTGGATCGAACGACTTTAAAATTGGACTCGTTGACATTCACTGTCACACGTGAATACGAAAAAGCAAGTTTAACGACTAAATCGCTACGATATCGTAACAGTTTGATTCTGTGAATCAACCCCCCAGGGGGGTAATTATTTCGCTGTCTTGATTCGCTGTCGTCTGAGGTCGCCAATGAAGAAATAAATTTCTCTTTTATTCCAGCTTATTCACAACATTTCGGAGGTCTATGGGAGGCTGGTGTAAAATCAACCAAATATCATTTACACAGAGTGTTGGGCAATTGTAAATTTTATTTATTTTAAATTAGCATGTAATAAATAACGCGTACACTCAACGTAGCCCCGCACTAGGGAAACCCTGTGTCGCAGGTGCTATGGACACTCACAAATTACAACTAAACTCACGAGATAAGTAAATCGTCGCTTTAATGCCAAGCGGCCGCATCACGAAAAAATTTTAATCGTTTTTATTGGAAAATTGTGTTTAAAAACGGTTAAATTTCAATATTCCACAAAGACATCTAACGATTTTGCATTATAAATAACGAAGTAACGCAAATGCCTGTATAGCACTTAGCACTTTCGTGGCTCATTGCAGAACTAAGCGGTCATTATGTGAGTTGCGTCCCGGCAACCGGCGCAAGCGCACGTCAATATGGAGCAAAAGGGTCGTCTCGCGAAAACGCTTTTACATTCCAACAACTTTTTATAGTCCAAAGTGCCTAATTTTGGATTGCGTCCGTTTCGATCTAAAAATTCAGGTAAGTTCTATGTTTTTTTAATAGCGAAGGTATTACATTTAGCGATGCGGCTGTGTTGCATAATGTATGTTACAAATGATTATGGGGTTTGTAAAAAACTAAAAGTGTCGTATTTGCAATGTGCCTGTTTTGCATGAAAAAAATGCTCCTAACAGGTTTATATCTTTATCTGCTGTAATGATATTTTTGATATGTGCCTGCTTTTTAATTCATTATGGAATTAAAGACGATGTTTCTATTATTTAAAAAAACTAAACTGCAACAATTATAATTTTTATTTGCTTTAAACCAAAATGTACGGACTGTATACACATAATCAATTATAAAATAAGGCTAAGAAATTTGTACATTGCTATTTATGTAAGCCTCTGCAGCCGAACCTGTATCTCAGCGAACCGAATAAGTATTAGATTTAATATTTAGCTTTATTATATTTCTTTTTTAATACATTTACCTTGTTGCTTTGTGTTCTTTACTATAGTTCTAAATAATGGATTTAACTACTATTTTATTCTACATAATGGTAAGGTGAAAGAGCAACGAACATCAAAGCATCGCTGATGATAATTGAAGAAGATGATGAAGATCAAGCACATTGAAATGATTTATGTGATTCAGATTCCATTTCAGACAATCAACATAGCCTTGATCTTTACACATAAGCTTTTTAAGTTAATCTTTAATATAAAATGCTTCGTAACTAATTGTTACTTTGTTTTTTATACTTGACAGGTGGGATGACCTGGCTTCTTTAAATGGAAAGAGAAGGAAAATGTGATATTTAAATGAATAACATTAACGTGTTAGTATTTATTTTACGCATTTAAAAGTTGATTTCAATAAAACTGATAGCTCCTAGTACATAAATTATAAGTAACATTTTAAAACTTGCCAAAAATGCCATAAATGAGACTAATTTCAGGCTTAGAGTGTTTTTTATTCTTATTTTATGTGTTAAAGCATGTTTTTTTATAGTTTGACGTGTTGGTATTTATTTTACGCATTTAGTAGATGATCTCATTAAAACTGATAGTTCCTAATACACATATTATAAGTAACATTTTAAAACTTGCTAAATGTGCCATAAATGAGACTAATTTCAGGTTTAGAGTGTTTTATATTCTTATGTTATGTGTTAAAGCATGTTTTTTTTAGTTTAACATGTTAGTATTTACTTTACGCATTTAGTAGTTGATCTCAATAAAACTGATAGTTCCTAATACAGAAATTATTATACGTAACATTTTAAATTTTGCCAAAAGTGCCATAAATGAGACTAATTTCAGGTTTAGAGTGTTTTATATTCTCATGTTATTTATTTTTTTGTTTTTGAAGTATGTTTTTAGTTATGAGTCTATTTTTATTTGTCAAGCTTCACATGGAGCTTCTAGAAATAATTTAATAAACTTAACAAATGCCTTTCTCACTATGATTTATGGTCTTTTTATAAAATATTTTAAAATAATTGAAATAATTTAAAGATATTGAGTTCTTTTTTTAATGCTAAAGTGCCTTATATGCATTTTTACGGCTTTGGTTTAAACCTAGCGTAAAACTTTGACAAGCTCTCCTGTCAGAAAGCGAATTTTTGCTATGCGGCCGTTTAGCATCAAAGCCACGAAATGTAGGCCATAAAAATATTTCTCCCGGCCCGTGATCGAACCTGGGACCTCTGCGTGGCAATCCGGCGTAGTAACCGTTCGGCCACTTAGGCAATTGAAGTAAACCTCATTTCACGACCACTTACCCCTCTCTCGAGCGATCCGGAAGACCTAACGCCATTGACACCAGGATATTTCATCATCGGTAGACTGTTCACTTCGTTGCCAAGCTAGGATTATCAAGATGTGCCAAACAATCGCTTCAATCGTTCCCAGCAAATTAAAAAACTTCGACAACATTTTTGGTGCAGATGGAGCAAAGAATATGTCTCAGAGATTCAACTGAGGACTAAATGGCGTACTTGTAAAGACGCATTGAAGATGAACGCTCTTGCAGTTTTAAAGGCGGAGAAACTACCACCGTTAAAATGGAAATTGGGTCGAGCTACAACTCGTGTTTCCTGGCAATGATCGCGTCAATAAAGTGGCAGATATCAAAACTTGTACAGGCATTGCAAGAAGATCCTTTTAAAAAATTTGTCCACTTCCTGTAGCAAGTATTACTGGTTGAAAGGCAAGCTTTCAACGGCCGGGGAATGTTCACGCATGAAGACTTATTTTTATAAATAGCGCCTAAATTTTACAAGGAGCAATTATTTTAATCGTTGATTTAGCTACGCTCCAATTTAGGGTTTTTCTCTCAATATACTTTAAGCAGTGATACCCGATTTTTATTATCTACTGTGTCAAGTCCCTTATGGAGAATCCGGGTTTGCGCACTTTTCCCGATGCGTAACCGATTTCAATAAACAATGGCAGTAATTCCACGAACTTTTCAGGTCAGTTTTTTAGTTTTTTTACTATTGTTTGTGTTGTGTATGTGTGTGTGTGTGTGTGAGAGAGAGAGAGAGGAGAGAGTGTATGTTGTAGACATGAAATGCATATTAATGTACGTGCACATGACTCAATATTGCGTGCCATACCACGACACGTAGTACGATCCATTTGAAATGCATTCCGTTTAGACCATTCCGCGAATGGGTAACTCATACATGGAATAATTCATTCACCTGAAATCCATATCTTCAACGTTAATAGAGTTGACGTCGACTACGTAAATGCTGAATTCTACGATTACTGGTTGACCTTTACGCGCCGGAGGACGCATTTCTGGAATCAGAATTAAATTAAGTTAAATTAAGAAGAAATACTTTCATAAATTTCTCATAGACGGCGCTACGGCTAAAAATAGGTGAAAACCAAATACAAAGATTAAAAAACAAGCACATAGAAAAATTCGTGAGGTCCTCTGGTTCGTTCCGTGGCTTAGTTGGCATAGCGTCTGACACGGTATGCTAAAAGACGTCAATTCGAATCTGATCGGATCGAAGTAATTTTTCTGTGTTCGATCTTTGTATTAATAATTAAATTAAGTTTTTATATCAATTTTTCTTTAATCATTACATATCTGATAACTCATATCATATTATACATATTAGTATATGTATAATATGCTGAATCATTTTCATTAATACTTGTGAATCGATTTTGATGATTCTTTTTTGTTGGAAAGAGGGTACCTCAGAAGTGGTCCCATTTAAATTTGAAGAAAATATTCCACCTCTAAGTAAACAGATTTAGAAATAGAAATAGAGAAACCATTTATTGCAACGCCACATTATAAGAAAAACACACTAAAGTTATATGAATAAAGACAATTTTTTTCAATAAAACTTGGCAAATAGATGTAATTCCGCGAACTTTTGACGTCGGTTTTTTTAAATAGAAACGTTATTAGTAAACATGTTAAACAGTGATGAACAGTGAGAAAACTGAATAAAAACGAAAAAAAATTTGATGACTTTTTTTGATATTGATATTTGGATACGTCTCTAATACAAACACATAGCACGACAAGTACCGGCACGCTATGATCACATGAATAAAGAAAAGGAATAAGATGGCCGTGTTGACAGATTACAATAGTGAGGTCAAATCTCAACTCATTATCCGAAAAAATCTAATCAAATGAGAGTCGCATATATAAATACATAGATTTATAACTATATTGCAAGGGGTAGCTGATTAAAAAGCTTAACGAAAATTAAAATGTTTACTTAATAGCTTTGACGCGAGTTTGCCGGAGGTAGAAGTTGTGCTGGACAGCGATCCTATTAAGTGACGACCGTATTAAATAGAGATTTATTTTTTTTAAATACACAACTTGGCATTTATTTTCGAAAAATAAATGCCAAGTTGTGTCGTAAAATTACACATTCCATAAATTTACAACAAATATACAAAAATTTAAAACTGCAAGTCACTATTGAAAACTCCTTCAACGTAGATTATGAATTAATACGAAACTTGATGAGCGGACAAACGTTAAAACGGCATCATAACATGGTACTTTAGTGGCAAAATGCTACTTTTGTTGTTCCAACATGTTTTACAAATACCAAGATAATTACATGGTTTATTTATGTAGATCATTATCACTTCGGACCCTGCTAAAGAACGATAAACACAAATCCGAGATTATCCCCTTCGGGAGGACACTTAATAAGTAGCAAGAAGTCGTATAACAGTAAATTTTTCTTCCTAAAATAGTGAACGGTAGTACAGACTCTGCTTTATTATTACAATTAATTAAGTTTAATATTCCTAAAATCTCCTCCCGTACCAAAAATACATTTTTGTTGCCCTTGTTCTACGAATTACGCCAAAAACACATTTATTCGCCCCTCGTCTAAGTACTATAATGAGAAGTTGAAAGACAACGACACGTTTTTGTTATCATTGACGAATTACAAGAAAAAAATTGGAAATATTATATTTAACAGAGGACCCCGTGAATAAACTAAAACCTCTGTGACAGGTTTAATTAATTACTAAGTATCTACAATATATTGTCTTATTTGTTTTGTGTATGTGTATTTCAGATAGGTGTCTATTGTACAAACTCATATTTTGTAATACTTGTACTATTTAATGGAACAACCTGGTTTGTTAGTAAGTTAATATATTGCTTGTAAGATGTGTATAAGAATGTATGATTTCCTTAATAAATACATAAATAAATAAACAGTTTAACGTGTGCGGTACAATAGTGAATTTAGAAGTACAAATATGACTTTTTTATATTTATTGGACACCAAGATATTTACGACAATGATTTTTTTTTAAATACTAGTTTGTTAAGCTGCTAATAGATTGCTTCCACGACCACGACTGCATGAAGTTGATAACGACTTCACACATTAGCTGCATGCAGTCGATCTCGGCTGCATGAAGTTGGTTATACTGCCTGCAGTTAATGTCGTTATCAACTTCAAGCAGTCGAGTTTTTGGTTAATGACTTCACGTATTAACTGCATGCAGTCAATACCGATCAGTTAATGCGTGACGTAATCAATTTCATATAGCCGCGATCAAGATTTCACGCATTAACACGCAAACCGCAGTTAATCTGTTAGCAGCTTTATCATTATTGATACTAAGATCGAACAACACAATGAAAAATTCCTCCGGTCTGACTAGAACTAGCGTCTGTTGGCACACCGGGGACCCTTCTCTTACCAAGTAAGCTATAAACTGAGTCAGCAGGTCTTGCAAATATTTCTCTATATGCTTGTTGCAGATCTTTGTATTGGGTTGAAATGGCTATTTTGCCATCAGCAGGTACTTTTACTGCTGACAAGAGATGTCGCTATATTAATTGCAATATTTATTTTATTAAATACCATGATGACATAGATTTAATATTAGATACATGAAAGCCTTAGTGTGGCAACAGACGTTGGTTCAAATTCAGTTATATACAAGGAATTTTTCTTTGCGTAGTTCGATTCATTATTATAATGTAAGGACAACATAGAATTCTATATAGTAGGTATTTTGGTTTCATATTCTGAACTTCCCTTAAAGTAGCCAGTTAAGAATTTAAGACCTTTACATATACAACCATATTTGTCAGTGGTTAATTCCCAAAGGTCAATATTATAACCTAAATTTCAAGTAATATATGCAAAGTCGATAATACCTCCCTCTGAAATTCCGGAATGATTAAAAACAACTGAAAATTATAAAAAAATATTCCTAAAATAATAATATATGTTATAGCAAAATAAAGTATGTCATTTCATATTTTGTGTTCACAAAATTTACTATAAAGTATTTTGCTCATACACTTAATTTTAAGGAGCCTTGAGATAATTAAGTTCAACGAGTTAAGGTTGAAATTCTAGATAATAAGATTTGACTGACTTAGAGCTGATCTGACGATGGAAATGGCAGGCAGATTAGATGAATCACTCAACATTGTACTTTGTCCACTGCTACTTTGATTTATTTAAACGATTTGTTTTGACGAGGTTTTCCATAATATACGTTTCAGTTATTGTTGAGAAGATCGTGGTAACGAACACAGCGAAAGCGGATAAGCAAACTCTTGATGCTCTGGCCACACAGAAGCAGTCGCGAATGCGTTCCGGACGTGCGAATTTTTGTAATGTATGAATTCATATAAACTTTGTCAGCCACGCTGAAACGCATAGCGGTCGCGCGGCGGGGCTACGCGGTCTGGGGCCAATTGCTGTGACAAAAAGGGCGCCCGGGAGCAGGGCGGACCCGGGGCGAACGCGGGGCTTTAGCGGGCTTCAACGTTGTATTTTTTTACAACTCTTGAGTGTATTTTTATTCTATTCCGCTGCAAACTAGGCTTGGGACTGCTGTGGTGGCACGCCCCGGTATTCATTCTTTACCCGCAGGTTCGCCCTCGGACCGCTTTTCCCACTATACCGTCTCTGTGTGGCCTGAGTTTGAGTTCGTTTTTTTTTTTCATATAAAAAAGTTATGATTATTATTCCTTACATACCTTTGACATAATTTTCTGGCAGCACGACTCTAGGCTTTAAAGTGTGGTTCCGTTTGGATACAACGTCATTGCATAACCTGAAAACAAAAACAAATGTGTTTATTTAAAATTTTTATGGAACTGATATTCAATTATTTTTTTATGACATTACTCCACTAGTTTATTGCAATTATTAATACAAAGATCGAACACTCAGAAAAAATTCCTTCGATCCGGCCGGATTCGAACCGACTTCTTCTAGCATATCGTGCGTGACGCTATACCAACTAAGCCACGGAACGAACACAGTACGGTATGCTAGAAGACGTCGGTTCGAATCCGGCTGGATCGAAGGAATTTCACATAAAATAATTGAATATTAATTCATTAAAAAATTTAAAATACAGTGAATAGCGACATCTTTCGCCAGGGCAGGGTAGGTGAACTGGGTGATAAAACTTTCATAGATTTCTCACAGATGGTGCTACGACTAAAAAGTCGTTGAAAAACCAAAATATAAAAACGCGACAACAAAATTCGTGAGGTCCGCTGGTTCGTCTGGCCGGGTATACTAGAAAACGTCGATTCGAATCCGGCCGGATCGATTTTTTTCGAGTTGAGTGTTCGATATTTGTATTAATAATTGTAACAGATTGTGTTTATTTCTATGTATATGGTACAATTCACACCCTTAGTGATAATGCCAAATGACAACTTTTCAGGAGATAGGCTTACAGATTCTGCGAACAAAATCTGTTAATAACTTTTTACTGTTGATTGTACATAAAGTATGTTTCATACACGATTAAGTCCCGATTTGTCAATGTATTCACACATACCGTACTAATTACAGACAAAAAGAGTTTGTGGGGCATGCAAGCAATAATTTTAACATTTTATGTAATAATTTTGAGCGAGCAATGATCGGCATTGTAGAAGAACGAAAGTCACCGATATAGCTCTAGCAAGTTGAAGTGGCAGTGGGCAGGTCACAAAGCTCGTAGAACTGATGGCCATTGGGGCAGAAAGGTTCTTGAATGGAGACCACGAACCGGGAGGCGTTCAATGGGACGGCCCCCTACAGATAGACGGACGACCTGGTAAAGGCGGCGGGTAACCGAAGTATGCACGTCGCGTCCGATCGGCTAGTGTGGTAATCTTTTGGGACGTTTTTTTTTCTGATATGATGATGATGTAATTCTTTTGATCTCATTGACTTACAATTATATGGACGTCGGGTCCGCGCTGAAAAGTGTCCGAACTTATAGGGCGTTAAAATTGTATACAGAGCGTCATTCACGCTTTAGTCCTCGTTTGTTTCTTCTGACAGCGAAGCAAGCAAAATTAGACAGTACTGCGATGACATTACTATTTAAATTCAACGTTTTAGCTTTTTCATATTCCTTTACATGTCACTACGTTTAAATATGTTAACTTGGGACTTTTTTCGTGGTTTTTGTACTAGACCCGTCGTCCATTTATTTGTAAGTCAATATTTGATCTAGATCTTTTCAATACCAGTGTGATTTCGGCAAGGTGAGTACTAAGATTTTTTGCCTTGTAGTGAGGCCTGCAGCTGTGGTTGTCTTTTTATGTTTTACGTAATAAATTATGTTTTATGTAAGTAATAAATAATAATAATAACGTACACACTCAACATAGCCCTGCACTAGGTGTGCACGACGGTGGATGGTGCGACAATATCTGTAACTCTGATACGAATCACAAACATGTGCCGCTATGCCGCTTTCACCAGACCGTGCCTATACGCAGGACCGTTCGCCCGTACTCGCGTGTATGTGACACGTGGAACGCTACTGAATCCGGCCTCTAGCGTCTATAGGTGCCGGTATCCACGAGTCACCCTTACCGGTGGTATTATTAAAACTCGATAACCAGAAAAATAAGTCACTATATTCTCGAACATAGAAACACAGTTGCAGTACAGCCTTAGAATTTAAGTAAATCAACTTATGTAATAGTAGCAACAATTAAAAGTCTTCAATTAATCACAGTCCAAAATGGCACTAATTTACTGTATCTAGTCACTATACTGTACTAAGTCACTAAAATCCCTGTTATTTACACTTCACTGATTTACCTTTTCTTCTTTTCAAGCCACGCCGAATGAGCCCTATACACGTTGGTGCTCGCCTTCACTCGGCTAGCTAGGCGAGCGACACCGAGCGGAGGCAAAGCAAGGCAAATAGGCTGTCTGCACGTAGGCATTGGCCTTCACTCGCCTGGGCTCGGCCAACATGTATCGCGGGCTTAACAGCGTTTACAAAGTACATTTGGGCGTTCTGTTCAGTGGCACAGTAGCAAGCGTGCACACTCGTTCATTTGTCGTATTTAAATCCGTTAAGGCGTTTTCGATAAAGCATTTCAACATTGGAGCGTTTTCGCATTTCGACAAGTATATATAAGTGGTGGCATATAAAAGGTGACACTTCTGTTCATCGACTGTAACGTCGTAACTAAAGAATATTAATAGTATAAAATTGTATAGAGCAGGAAATAAGCAATTGCTGGACAAGTATGACTTTGATAATTTCAAAATACGGTTGATAATTTATCTCCTTCAAATAATAAATTTAAAAATATATTTGCTTTGTATAGCTTCAACAAAAGAATTGCTTGTATTGTCAGTGCCAATTTAATAAGCGAATACAAGATGAATTACGTTACACTTATTTTCGCGTTACAAAGCGAATACCTTTGGCAGATACAGTCAGCGTTGGTATTGAATAATTCATAAAAATGATTTTGAGAAGTGCTTGGCAGATGCCTGTTCATCTGCCAAGCACAGAATACAAAAAATTTAATAATGATTTATTACCATTCCTTGACTCTGGATAAATAAAATGTAAGCCTAAGCTGAGACTTATTAATTGACTTCGACTAAGAAGATTTCTACTAAAGAAGATTTCCCGTATTTACATAACGAACTTTGCCTAAGTTTAAGCAAGAAAGTAATTAAACTTTGAGTTTACTTCGTTTTTTTTTGCTTGAACCTGTGACGATGCTGGCCCCCTACATAAGCATCTTATTTTCTGGTTCCTGGCCACTTATTTTAATAATTTTGGATCATTCTTTAATTCTCTTTTCTTTCACTATTCTTATGGCCTATTTACACGGGGTTAGTTGACGAGCCATTTCAAGTCAAGATATTAAGTCAATCTAGTGAAAAGTGCAAAATTTGCGACGTCCATCTACACTACAGCCAGATTACAATAAGTTTTTGTACCTAACGGCAAGGCAAATTACGGAGTGGCTCAGGATACAAGTTCACACGTGTGGTAGGGGAAATATTGGCTCGAAAAAAAGAAAACGTTCTAATTTTGTGGATTCTCTTTTTCATTGGTCTGGAGAGACTCCATAATGGATTGTCTCTATTTACACGACGCCAATAATGGCTTGACTTAATTGAATAGCTCATCGATTGGCCTGTGTAAACGGTCCTTTGTGCTGGTTTCCCACGGCCCGTGAATTCAACGGTCGCACCATGCCACGTCTGCCATTTGTATGGGCAAGCTCGCGCCGCAGGCGAGTCCAGGTGGCCATGGGCCAGCGCATGTTGCGCGAATTTTGGTGTGTGTCGAGTTGAATCAGATTTGACCTGCCATCCAAAAATATCATGTATGCTATTTCTGCAGCCATTTGTGTACAGTGGATACAAGTAACTGGACAAAAGAACCAGAATAAAAGACGCCAATGACTGTTATCATTCAACAAGAGCAGTTCGAGATAAATTCTTAAAATTTTATTGAACTGTAGGTATATAGTTTAACTTACCGATTCATACTAATCGTTCAAATTAACGTTGTCGAATAAGGAATAATCGTAAAATACACACGTGCTCTCGCGTCGCGACAAGTTGCCAACACGCGGCGGACCCGACGGGCCTGCACGGGCATGGGGACGCGGTCAGGCGGCCCCATTGCGGCCCCATTGCGGCCCCCTCCCCACGGCGCGTTGGTACGAGCTCGCACGGCGCGACACGCGTGTCCACGGGCCGTGGAAAACTCTTGTCACGAGAGCACGTGCCCATAAATCACAAATCACCTCCCCTTATTGTAAAACTTCATGTCCATTACTATTTAATAAATAATAAATAAATAAAATTAATAAATAAAATTGTTTATTCAGTAACATAATGTACAGAGAAAACTAAAGACTACGTATGCGATTTAATGTAAAACTAACACATGTATCTGAACTAGGAAATTCCTGTATTTCAGGTAAAAAGTACTACTAATTATAAAACGTGGAATTTAAAGATATATTATATATATATATAGAAAAAAAATATTAAAATTATATAGCTGTAAAGACGGTTTTAGGCCTACCTTTTCCTTTTTTTTAATCACCTACAATGAATCTTAAGGAACGAGCCTTAGGCATTCTCATTTCTTTTAGGTTAGGTTCCAAACTTAGGTAAAGTTCGTTTTTTAAGTGAAAAAAATTTGCCTAGAACGCCATTTTTCTTTAATCAAAGTTGCTTTTTAAATTTCAGCCTTAGAAAATATAAAGCTTATTAACAAATATTTAGCAATATTCTAAGAGATTCAACAACTCGAAAGTTTTTATTAATACCCGTTAATAAAATACCCGTATATAAATTTTCCATAGTTAAGAATACTAATAAAACTGTTTCATTATATCGCTGAAACTCCACCTGTCAGGGTTTTGAAGCTCCATCTTGCATTTACAGCTTTTTTTAACCGACAAAAAAAGGAGGAGGTTCTCAATTCGACTGTATGTTTTTTTTGTATGTATGTTACGCGATAACTCCCGTATTTGGAAACCGATTTTCATGATTCTTTTTATTCGAAAGAGGGTACCTCCATAGTGGTCCATTTAATTTTGAAGAAAATCATCCACCTCCAAGGGTGGCTGTTCACGCATGATGATTAATTTTTATAAATAGCAATTAAGTTTTATTATAAAGAGCAATTATTTAAATGGTTGATTTTGCTATTCTCCAATTCAAGGCATTTTTCTCTCAATATACTTTGAGTACTGAGAACTGGCTCATAAGGTCAACGTTGTTCACCTTCAAAAGTTCATTTGTCTGTCTAGCCGTGTGAGAACAGGCATTATCGTGGTGCAAGATGATATGGCGTTTACGGTTACTTTTACGGAATTTGTTAATAACTTCCGGCAAACAAACGGTCGTGTACCAATCACTATACACGGTACAACGATTCTCCAAAGCAACAGTAGCCACGTGGTAGTTTTATTAAAAAAAGAAGCAATCATCCGCTTAGAGTCACTTTGCACGCGCGCCCCTTTGGTTGGTTTTGGCTCATCTCGAAAGACCCATACGCTCGATTGCTGCTTTGTTTTGGAATCTTAACTATAAATCCATGTTTCGTCACCTGTTTGACTCTTTGTCCCACACCAAATTTGACGTCCCTTCGTTGAACCTGGTAAGCATGGCATTGCACCAAGTGATGTGATCCGTTTTTTGAGCCTCAGTGAAATTGTGTGGTATTCACCGAGAGTAAAGCTTTTTCATACCCAAATGTTTGTGTAGTATTGATTGTATTTGACTCATGTCTATGCCTAAAGTTGCCCGAATTTCATGGTATGTCACATGCCTCTCTGTTTTGACCATACGGCGCACAGCATCGATGTTATTGTTGTTCACTGCAGTGGAAGGGCGACCGTCACGAAACTCGTCAATGAGATTCACACGACCGCGTTTGAATTCTGCAAACCAGCTATAAAATATAGTCGTATTGCATGGTGCTTCATCGCCAAAAGCAGTTTGAAGCCGAGCTTAAAGTCGTAGAAAATCATACTACGAAAATTTTCTCGAGTTAAATCCATAGATATAGAAAAACGGGGAGGTTTGGTATGGGGGCGTGGGTCGTGTCGCCTCGATATGATCATTTTGATCATATCGAGGTGACACGCAATACACCTTGTAAAAATTGGAGTGAAAACAAAAATTTTAAAACCAGTGAGATAACATTCCACCGGCTATTTGCATTTTTAGTTACTATTTCTACTATTATTCAATGTTTTCTTTTTGTCTCCATAGAAATTTCTAGACTCCAATATAGTGATGTTAATTTACGATGACAGATGTTTATCGACAATAAATCTTTACTGAAATGTTTGAATTTCTTACTGTGATCTTTGTAATAGGGACTTTACCCTAAAATGTCGAAGCGTTTTCGCTTCGATATTTTAGGGTATTCACGTTAAATTGATTTCTTTTATTTCATTATTATTGTTATTACTAAACCTTTTATTTCGAGTAACTTTAACACAATTCAAGGTTTGGATAACCGTTTCAATTTCATGTCAATTTGTATGTTGCTGTTGCTTGAAGGTAAATGTATTTGTATTTTATGTTTTAGATAATTTAGATATTTAAATTCCATTATACTCGTAGAATAAACATAGAGTATTTTTAATTTTTAAATTTTTCCAATGAGTTCAAAATAAAAGAAGGTTGGATTAAAGCTGCAGGAAAATCGAAAGATTGGTTTTCTTATTACTATTTCTTACTATGTTTAAATTTCCATAGCAAATGCAAACCATTTAAGAAATAAATAAAATGAAATCGTCTTTATTTTACATGTGTATGCAAAATAAATTAGAAACAATTATAGAAAATTACATTAATCCTTCATAAAAAACAACATAATTTAATTTATTAAATTCGTAGGTGGTTCGAGTTTACTCTTGACAGTGACAGCTTCACCAACCCGTGGTTAATATGTAATGGAAAACTGACACTGGTAACGATCGCCATATTTTTATATTATTCTTATAAAATAGACACTGGCCCAAGCCTAGTGGCCGCCATTAAGAAAATAACAATAATTTACATTAATATATCAATTAATATTACACCTGTACCAGTGTAGGTATAGTATGAAAAATGGAATACTTTTTTAATATTAGAAACAACCGCATGGTTTCTAACTGTCGATTAGAGGACCACATCCCTCGTTGAATAGCGTCAGTTTAAGGTTAATAAGGTTAACAATTCACGGAGCGGTTTCCATTCGCGCTCGCCGGTGCTGCTAGACAGCGGTTTTATTTCAATACTCACGACCCAGCAAATTTGCACGGGACGTAGCCGCCGCGGTTGCGAGCATGAAACCGTTGCGATTGCGGAACGGACTGCGAAGTTAGTGGGAGTTAATCGCAAGTCGCGCGGTTAACAGAGAACTCATCCCGCGAGCGCCTGCACCACATTGCGCTTGAACCGATCGCTAAAGTGCGCGGGCGACGATTACCGCCAAGCGCGCAGGTGATCGCGTCCTGCGCGGTTCTACTAGTACCCCGCCGCGGTAACCGCGAGCAACCGTCACCACTACAGGCGTAAAACGCGCCGTGAAATGTGCTACTAATTTTACATACTTAACTATTTCATTCTACAGATGCTGCGGGTGAAAACCGCTCAGTGAGTTCTTAGTGTAACGAAAAATGAGTTGCAGCGCCATCTAACGTGTAATAGTTAGCTATTATATACTAGTAGCATTTTTATTATAACGCCACCTGATGGTGAATGGCTGAATCAGGATGAAAAAATACTGAAATATTGTAATATAACTCTTACTTAAGTGACTGTAAGTTTAATTTTGTTCAATTTTAAAATTATGTTACGTCATTTTCACGTTTTAAGCCCATCTTTAAGTTACGGTAGTAGATAATAGAGCGTAAAGTTTGAATTGCACACAAGCTAAAAAGTGGCGACATCGGTACCTGATCTTACATAGCGTCATTACATATCTTCCCTTTTTTCCTTAGATTTACTTACTTACATAGTTAGATTTTTACCATAGATATATCTATTGATAAATCCATGGTGATTTAGACAACCAATTTCTAAAATATGACGCCACAATGTAAAAACAATTGACAGTCAGATGAAACAAACTGTATTCTACAACCAAAGAGTTCCATTTTCAAATGTTGTAATTACTTTTTAAATAATGTTTATGTAAGTGTCCAGTTCCGGAAACTTATAGTGCGCCCTATGTATGCATAACAATGCGTAAGTCTTCAAATATTTTTATTAACGCCTACAAAATTTACAATGGCAAATATTTACAGGACAAAAAGTTTCATTGCATTAATTTTACAATAAGGTGTTATTATAATAGCGTTGCTACATCGAAAATAAATTGTTTTTGGAATTTCACCAGATGTTAATAAACTCAGTTGGAATTTAAACAAGAATGTTGTTGCCTTAAAAATACTGCACCACGACAATATCTAGACTTTTCAGTTTTCAACTCTATGCCTATACGCTTAAGTGATCATTCAGGAATGTCCTGAACAAAAGAACTGACGTCAGTTGAGGCTATAGCGTGATATTTAAATATAGCACAACTTTTACTAGTTAGCGTGTTTTTAACCTACTATTTTGAAGCAACGCTTTGGAAACTGAAAGTTCTTGTAGTAAGTTTCGAATGAAAGCATAATTCACAGACTGTGGGGAAACTAAGCACCTAAAACAAGGCTGAATAATTTTTAATCTTACATAATCTTTTTATGTTTGCGTGTGCGTACAAATATCTCAAATCCGAGCATGGACGTTTTGATCGCACGTGTGGGTCATAAATCAAGAGAGAACACGAAAATACTCCTAACGCAGGGAAATCTATCATGAACCCGAATCAACTTAAAAGTTTGGGTTGTGTAGGTTTATGTTGTTAAGGATCATAATTTTGTCGGCTAACCGGTAGCATTGATATTCCGTGTTTCTGGCAAATGTTTTAGAGACAAAAAATCAATATCACTGGGTTATCTTCCGATTTATATGGATTTTCCAGCTTAGTGTTGTAATTTTGAACGACTATTTGCACTAATTTATTTGTCAAGTTTTTGATAGATACGTATACAGTGCGAATCAGAAAGTCATAATACTTTAAAAGCCATGCAAATTGTATGTGATTTTTAATAACACCATTTTAATGTTACCTGCTTTGGTTTAAAAAATACTCTTACAGCAGTACCTATTGAATTTCATACATCTTTATGAAGTTAACATTTAAAGACGAAAAATGTGTTAAGGAGCTCTAATTCATTTACATCAGTCTTAGAATACCGTAAATTGACGGTATTAGTCGCACCTTCATACGAATTAACTTGAAAGTTACAGCATTCTTTGGGGTTAAAATCTGAAAATCAAATTATCGTAACCCACATAATCGTCATTAGGAGTAAGACTATTTTTCATAGGTTTATTTGCTAAATTTGGCACAAAAAACTCGAACCTTTTCTGAGTTATGACTTTTTTCGTTTATGCAATTTTTGTTTTGGCTCCACTGAAAAGTTGAGTTTTTGACTGTTACAGCATTATCGCTTTCCAGCGCCGATGTCAATGACACAAGTCGACAATAAATCTGCAGGTCTGGATCGAGAAAATATCCTTCGGTCTAACCCATCTAAAACTGAGTCCTGCGCTTTTTCTCGCAACCGTCAGGCGGGCGAAGACTTAATATGCAAGGTGTTCCCGCAGCTCACAGCGATACTCCGAAGTATCTTAGCGTGTATTTGGACAGGTCGCTCATTTTCTGGAGACACTGTGATTGTGTCAAAGGAAAAGACACTCGCGCAATAATTTACTGTAGCGTCTTACCATCACCAAGTGGGGCATCGCTGCATATCATGCGTAGGTACCATAGGGCTGGCACATTCCTATTATGCTGTCGAATACGCATACTCTGTTTGGAGCCGTTCTACCTACGTTAGTGGTAGTACAAAGTACAAAGTTAGTGGATACAGCCTTAAATGATCGTGTAACAACCTTGTTTTTAATTTACCAAAAAAACATAATACCTATTTCAATTCTGGATAGATACCTACGTGACAACAGTTAATTATGAAATCAAAACAGCCGCAATGTTATAATAATTGTATTGTTATTTCTTCATCATTGTTATCTTAAATCTTAATTGGAGTTGTTACCAGAGATTGGAAGAGGCATAGTAATTTACCTAAACTTGAAGTAGTACAAATAGAGCGGATAAAATCTCTCAATGACATCACGAAATGGTATAAAAATTAAAATAAAAAAATCGAAACAAGTTACTTATAATTACAATTCGGAGCCGTTCCAACCATGCAAAGTTAGTGGATATGGTTATAAATGAGACCTGCTGGATCAAAACTGGTTGTCTTAAGCCGACTCCGGTGATGTTGCTGTACTAATTTGCTGGCATAGATCCGCCAGACATCCGCAGAACTGTAGTGGCCTTTTGTGAAAGTGCTAAAATGGCTACCGACACCCAGCACCCTTGGCACGTTTACTTCACAGTGCAACAAAGACTGAGGAGGCGGAAAATTTTCGTCAAATATATTGAGCCTCTGTGTATAGAGCAAGCTCAGGCGAGTTGCAACCTTTGACGCGAAAGAGTATATATGGCATAGTGGGGAGTTTCGGATGGTTTTAACCTGGATTGTTTGTGCGATGAGATTCATATGCCCTGATTATTGTAACACCTGCAAGCTTGAGGATTTAATGGCGCTAGTGACGCGGTCGGCGTGGCTGAGTTCTGAGCCACAATAGTATATATGTTATCGATGCGATAAGAAGAAAATTATTGTCTTTTCCACTATCTGATTGTTCGGAGTCGGAAGGCGGGATGGTCGCCATTATTTCGCATACACTCCAACAATTTGCAACTTTATGCTTGTGCGCAACGGACGGAACGGACTTGCTTTCCTAGACTATACTTATTTAGTCACTACGTCATATAAAACAATTGTACAAAAAACGGATAAAAACGCTTTAAGGGTAGCTGCATCTTTATTAGAAATGACTTCTAGTCCAGATAGAATATTAAAATTTCAGATTGGAGCGAAATGAATAGCTATAAAAGATGTGAGAACGTGTTGGCTGAACTCGTTCTTTGATATTTGTGTATTGAAAACGACTACGCAAAAAGAGCTAGTACGTGTCACAAAGCAAATATCGATGCTGAAAAGGTAAAACGTGTAACATACCTAGTTAAGGTAATTTTTTTTAGGAAAAAAATCATAACGTTAATTTTATTGTTATATGGTGTGTGGAGTATGCTACAGTTAATATATCTTCGCTTGAAAAATATTAAAACTGTCTATTTTGTGGAAAGTGATGTAAAAAACAGTTATTTGTGTCGCAATTTATTGTACAAGTGTTTGCGAACGTCATAAACTTTGTTATATACGTCAGATGCGACAAAGAAGAGTGTTTGTGAAACAATGTACAGCCTCAGGACTATGAAAACTGTGAGTAAAGACGCAGTCATTTATGTGGATATTCTGTGAATTTTCATGGCGATTTTTTATAGCTTACTAATAAACATGGAGAAAGTGGTATTTAAGATATAATTGCAATGTTTACTTTGTGAATTTATGATAAAATTAAGACTAAATTGAGATAGGAACCGTTACATGATTGACTTCATTTAAAAAAAGTAATTACTACTTTTATGATTACCAGTGACATCTAGCAGCGAATAGCAGTGATTCTGATAAAAGTTTGACACATCAATATATAACTGAAAATGTAAAAAAATGACTATAATAT
This sequence comes from Hyposmocoma kahamanoa, assembly GCF_003589595.1. Lineage (NCBI taxonomy): Eukaryota > Metazoa > Arthropoda > Insecta > Lepidoptera > Cosmopterigidae > Hyposmocoma > Hyposmocoma kahamanoa. The sequence continues at coordinate 337,265 of NW_020654422.1, forward strand.
GTACCTCTACGGATTTAAATGTTAGCAAAAGTAATTAACAGAAAACATACATTTAAATCAGAATCATAAAAAAACCTTTACAAGTATCAAAATCGTGGAAAAAAATACAAATAAAAATATACAGAGACGAAAAACATATGCGTTATAAGTACAAACAATACAAACAAATTATTGTCTATTTCTAAAAAGATATTAGGGGATGACTTTGAACTTTGCCACTACATAAAACCTAAATGCGGCATTCTCCAAATATTAATGTAATCAGTTGAAAAGTGAAAAGAATCACAATGAGAGTTTATTGTATTATTATGATGGGACACGAAGATTTCCGATCAACTATAGATTATTATGATTTAATTAAAGAAATGAAATATATTTCACAAGAAATTTCTCAAACAAATGTGTTGTTGTGCTTACCTGTATTTAAATGTGGCAGATATTATAATTCAGTAATGAATTGGAGAACTGAAAGTTTCAATAAGGCTTTATTTGAAGATATACCTACAGACGCAGGAGAACTATCCGTGTCATATTATGGACTCTAATCTTCACCTAAGCTACGACGATTCTATGTTTAACAGACGCACTGGGTTGTTAAAAAATTATGGCATGAAAATAATTTTTAAGCATATTTATGAGATGATATATTCTATAATTCCAGAAGAAGCTTATAAAAAACGAGATCAGTCAGTTACGGATGAAAACTTGTTTTTGCGTTAA
>NW_020654422.1:337994-369006 GCF_003589595.1 Hyposmocoma kahamanoa
ATCAAAATATTGCTGGATTGATCAATAAAAGAGATGAGACTTAAAGATGTGATATGTGTGACAGAACACTTTATCAAAATGGGAAAAATAATACAGTTTTAGAATTTGAATAATACTTTTAATATATTTTTAAAGACGAATTCGAGATGTTTATTTAGTTCTCCAAAAACGAAGCCACCATAGGTTTACTTTCGTGTCTTGTTACAGAAAAATGCATACGATAACAGAAAATTAAAAATTTATTTAAATTAAATAAAGTAAGATTTAACGATGATATGATACACCACCATAGACAATACTATAAGAGCGATTATCATTTTTGCACTCCAAAGTAGCGAAATGAGGCATTTTTTACGTGAGATAATTGATAGGAACCTAACGTACAAAACAAAAGTGGCTCAAAAATGAGCTCAAGTTTGCGGAAAACCGCGTACTGTTGGCACACGTGGCATGCAGACTAAGCAAAACTTCTATTTAATGTTCTGTGTGTTACTTCATTTATGGTACAAATTTTATATTTATATCTAAATAAGAAATAGTTATTTTATTTACTACCATGATATATATTTTTGTAAAAATACTACACTAATTTATTATTGTTATTGATACAAAGATCTGACTGGATTCCCTGCACCAGCCTGCAACCAGCACCTGTTGCCACACCGAGACCACCGCTCTTACCAACGAGCTACAGACCGAGACACCTAACCTATAAAACATACTTAGATAACATTATATAAATTACAAGTTAGCATAATTAAAACGATTGTATCAGATAAAATAAAAAGTAAATATAAAGAGAACGAAGAAGACCGAGTCTTTTTAACCACTGTAAGGTGATATGTCAATAATATTGGATCAATTCGAAAATATAATATTTTTTAACAGACACAAATAGATCAAGTCAATTACATTCTCTGACTTACCTGTGTATCAACTGCCTAGAATCATTAATACATACGGTATAAGTACTGCGAAGTACATACTGCCTGACATTCTAAATAAAATACCTGTACACTTAGATTATGTTTACAAATGCTAAGAAATGCAAACGAGTTTCAAAAAAGTACTACTTGAGTTGTACGTCGCACTCATAAAAAAAGTGGCGAGTTAATTTGCGATGCATTCTGCTTTCGTATAAACTCTTAAAAAGGGTTTTTTAAAGTAGTCTTACTATAAATTTTAGTTTAGATACTAATTTTGTTTTTGAATAAATAAATTTAAAAAACCACCTGAACTTATGAATTTTTCTAAGTGCTTTGTTGCTGATGTTCAGTATAATCAGAATGAAAGAATTTTTATTTTTAATAAAATAAAATATGTGCTACGACGTCAAGCTGCAAAAACCAGACCGACATTCTTGTCAAAAGGGAACGTTAGCGCCACAATTTCAGAGCACAAAAGTACCTTGTTTTGTGGAACATTTCGCAAACGACATGTTATCATGGTTATATTAATATTTGAACATACACCCCTTTTAAATAGGCCAAGGTGGAGCCATCGATTGTACATATACGTGCACGCTACGTCTCTATATTTAGCATTTCATACACTGCGTATTCCGTATTGATTGTCGTTATGCCTTAACGTTATTGTTTTTTCTACTAGAATACAGATGGTTTCTTCATAAAAAGTGTTTCTAACTCTTTATAGATAAATTCTTTTTTGCTCTGCAGTTATATTTCTATCTTTCTGCTCATTTTTTGTGACTATACTAATTGCCTTTTATGCCGTCTCTTCTGTCTCACAGATGGCGCTAAGACGATAAAGTCATTGAAAAACCTAAATAAAGATTTGCAACAAGCACAGAAAAAAATTCGTATTTAATTAGTTCCGTAGCTTACTTGGCATAGCGTCTGCCACGTTCGTTCGAATCCAGTACGATCGAGGAAAGTTTTTCTAACAAGGTATTCGATTTTTGTATTAACAATTACAAATAATAACAAACTTGTGGAGTAATTTCAATAGTAACCGTAGAACTCCTTATGAAAGTGTTCGTTCAGGGAAGTACTGCCATTTTACCTATTTCTGACGCCAAGCACTAATATGAGCATTATTGCGTTCCGGTTTAGAAGCGTAAGGGTGCTGGTCAAATTATAGGCACATGGGATTTGTCTCTTTATGGGTCAGGGTGATAGGCGCAATGACAGTACCCATAAGATCTTTGCAATTTAAAGCTCTGAATGGCACTGTAACTGTAATGGAAAGGCGTGTCGCTTACCACCAGACGCACGACTTGGTCGTCCCATCACTTAGTATTATAAAAAAAAAACCGAAAACGTGAATCATTCTGACATTTGATAAACTTAATGTTCACGTGCACATGACGTAAACAGACAACCTGACCGGACATTTGCTAAGTGATGACAATAGACTACTCAGCAGTGCAATGACCGTTCTGAACTAGGCTGCTGAGTAGAGTAGTTAACTTTATGTATACATTTAAAAATAATATTGTTTATAGTCACACAGTCGTCGAGTTGCGGACACCAGCCCGTTACACCAAGTACCAAGTAGTCACACACACTTAAATACCGTTTTGTATAAATAGCTTAAGTTTTGTTAACAAAATTCTCTTTGAATTCAGACATCAACGCTGTCTTATTGACAATGGAGCACTCCTGACTACAGCATCCTCTCACTGCGGCCAAGACACCTTTAGCCGTTAGCTTATCTGATCAGTCTTGTGAGTCTGTGAGACTGGCAGTGAGAAAACCATTTCCTAAAGCACCCTTATCCTCCCCCGTTTCCGTCTGTTGCCTTAGGTCGCACGGTGACAGGCTTCCCCTACTATTTATATAAGTATATATTCCGTAGCGTATGGTTAGGGCTAGGCTGTTAGGTAGGCAACTAAGGTTGTTAGTGATAGTACAGCTTTCCCTGACCACTCATGTATAGCCAGCTAGCTACAGCTAGGTAGTTGACTGTACACTTAATAACAAATAAATCTATTTTATTTTTTCATTGCTGGCCAATTGCCATTGCTTTTGGTTGAACCCTAACACGTCATTAAAGTTTTATAAATCGTCGCACATAAATGCAAATATCATCACTCTGTTTCATTTACCGTTGTAATTAAGGACACGACTCTCATCGCGCTCACCCCGCGCGGCCGCCGCGCGGTCGCCGCGCGGAGTCCGCGTTGCCGCCGCGCAGCGATCGCGTGCGTCTAACGGTCACGACAAAATACACTCTATTCACTTAGATTTTACGTTTTGACTTAATATTTTTCAAAGGAAATTAACATGTTGTTGCCTAGTAAATAGTATTGATATTCGCCATTAATGTACATGAAGGCGAGGTTACTGGGCGGTCACCACGCGGCGTCCGCTCTAAAACTTTTCCTCGTGTAACTGGGCGTTTAAAGTCAACTGCTTCATTTTTAGCTTTCTGTATCGAGTACAAACGCCATAATTACTCAAAAGAAGAAAAGGCACGTAGCCTGTATTGTTAGTGAACAGTTCCGAATTCTCGGCACAGGCTTGCGTCAGCAGTATGTCATTTTAATGACCGTTCATCATCTTTGGTTGTTAGTTTTCTGCAAATTCTGGAAAACTTAACCATTGCAATTTTAATTTGTGAATGAGAATTTGCAGACAAGTTTTCCTGGTGATTCCTTTCCAGATCTTGCGTAGTTAATTGTTTGGTTTTAAAATACTGTAGGGCTAGTACAATAGGGAAGACTTGCACGAGAGTAATATAAAGTGCGAGATCTCTATGCAAGAATAGCAGTATCTCGCGCTAGTCGCGCCCTATCGTGCCAGCCCTACTGGGCTCCAAGTGTGCTAATTTTCTAGGAACCACTGATGATTTTAATTTAATTGAAACTCCACTGGGATTATATTGCAATTATATTTGTTATTCTACTAAAAACCTTTGCAATGGCAGTCGAGTCTCATGGGGTGTCGTCAGTGGAATGGCAGTGATTCATTATACTCCGTCCAACTATTTATTTAAATTTGATATTTCCATGCCTCCGAAGTTCCGTAATTATTGACATACAACCATAGACCAAAAAATGCAATGCTTCCTGGACTCTTTTTTTTATTTTAGTGAAGCTCTCTTTAGATCCTATATTTATCGAGCTAACAGATTATGTAACGAAGATTATTCAAGTTAATAAATTTTGGTACCTGTCTAATAATTTATAATGCAATTAAATAAATTATAAATAATTAAATTTAATATAATAAAATCTTATTGTTTATATTATAACTTATCGTCGGATTCTTCTCCATATGAACGGAAATTATCATTTGAATCCTCATTAACATTAATATTAATTCTTGTATACACAAATTGTCTGATGCAACATCACGATTATCAGACAATATCGACGCTGGAAAGCGATCTTGTCGTATCTCGAAAAATGGCAAAATGAGTTTTTTATATATTTGGAATCAGAAAAAAATAGGTCTCATAATTCTACGACGATATTTTTTCCTTATACGACGTCGATTTTTGACCCTGATTTTTTACGAAACACACGGAAAAATGGTGTAAATAGGAAAAATTTGCTATTTTTTAAGATAAAATAAATACACCAAGAATTTTGCTTACATTTTTTTTTGAAGTTAAGATACACGGTCCTCGTTTAAATATTTCGAAATACTTACAGCATTTTATCGTGGCCAACCAACTATGGTTCACCGAGATACAGCAAATTCGCTGCTTGATAATTGTAATTAGTTAGAAATACAACAATTCAGTTCGCTCTGGGCTAATTGAAATTACAATTTACAACTTTATAATTCAGTGAATGTGGCACTAGAAATGCACTTAACACGTTTTAATTGAGATTCAAATCCTATACAATTGTTTTTACACTAAATAAAAGTCCCCTTTTCCTCCTTTAGTTACGCTCCTTCACGATTGTAGGGCAATAGGCGCGCGAGCGCCGAAGTGAGAATGCATTTACGTGGTTTGCGAACTTTTTGTGTGTTTTATATGAAAAATACAATATTTACAATTAATACCTAAACATAACAGATCGACCAATTCCAGTTGCTGCGAAAGGTTAAATATGTCTTTGTGGTGTCTTATACTGTGATATGGTGTAGGTGCCTTTATTTAGTAATTATGTCTATTACCGATTGATCAGTATTTTTCTTGTTATCGTAGACGAATTCTTCGAGCCGCGACCGCCGCCATCGCCGGGGTCCCGTGAAGAAAAAGATGCGCGGTACTGGCTCAAAAGCCAAGATAAAATTAACGCTTTCCATATTCTGTACTAAATAAAGTATACATCTCTCTAAATGCAACATAACAAAAGAAAAAAGCCGCTTTGCGACCGCTTCGATTCCCGGTAGGACCAATTTGGGAAATGAACTTTTCTAAATTGTTTCTGGCCTGGGTGTTAATTCCTTTGCTCTACGTTTCGGGTTTGACTCTCGGTACACGGTAAACTTGAGAAATTAACTTTTAAAAATTGTTTTATGAATGTCTTACATACACACACACATACAGTGCACATTCACAGAGTTATTATTCAATATCAATTCTTCTTCTTCTTCGTCTTAAAGAGCCTCTTCAATGCTGAAGGTTGGCCGTCAGCTTCCTGGATCCATCTCTATCAGCAGCCAACCGAAACAACTGTTCGACGGAGGCAATCCGGATGTTCCGCAGCCACGATTTCTTTCTTCGCCCAGCGCGTCTCTTTCCCTGCACTTTGCCCATCATTATTAGCTCTAGCAGCGTGTATCTATTGTTCCTGATCACGTGGCCAAGATACTTTATTTTGCGCCTTTTGATAGATAGCATCATTTTCAGGAACATGTGAGCACGCTGATGCATGGTTTCGTTCGTGACCTTCTGTGTCCAACCAATGCACAACATACGACGGTAGCACCACAGCTCAAATGCCTGCACGCGTCTTGTAGTGTCTTTTTTTAAGGTCCACGTTTCGCAGCCGTACATAACGTTAGGCCAGATGTAACATAAAAGTATCCTAACTCGGAGCTATATGTTCAGTTTACGACAGCACAGAACTTTCCTTATGTTGTTAAAAGAGGCTCGAGCAATTCCTATCCGGGTCTTCATTTCTTGATCAGTTTCCCATGCTTCATTTCCCAAGCCCCCAAATACTTGTACTGTCGTATCCGCTATAGTTCTTTCCCAGCTACAGATATGTTAGGGCCACCATGAACTTTGTCTTGTTTATTATATATCTTGTTTATTATACGAAAGGACATTTTAGTGCTTTTATCAGACGCCAGTTTAGTCAATTATTTTCTAAGCAAAAAATGATTGACTAAAACCACGCCCGGTAAAAGCACTAAAATTTCCTACGGTCTAATTCTAAACAAAGTACAGGTATATGTAATTGAGTGACTCTTCAATCACGTAGGTTGGGGTGCACGAAAGAAGCCTCCCGGCATGATGTCCCATTCCTATGTTGTACAGTCAAGAGCACGTCAAGCTTGACACCTTGGACCGTTTTTATCATAAGCAGCATAGAGTTGAATTTAAATGTTAAGTGTCAAGCTTGACGTGCTCTTGACCCTGTACGTCTGGCACAACCTGGGCAATAACCGGCGGCGAGTACCTTACGCCAGTTGGCAAATTCGTGGACCACGATGGCAAGCATTATTGTGTATGCCATCGATATGATAAAAAGAAGGACGTTCATTTTTAAAATTATATTTATATTTAAAATAATATTTTTCCATATGCTTATTCTGCATTTCACAGTCAAAACAAACAACAAAGGCTATATAATAATGTGACAAGATTAAACTTTCATATTTGAACAGCAAAGTCCTCGACGTTGCGATGCAATTTCAATAACAGAGGAATTTTATATCAATTTTTCAATAAATTTTAATTAAAATATAAATGGTATGTGAATTGAAAATGTGTTTATTTTTGAAATGATAGTATTTTAATTCAATTTCATTGGATAAATGGATAAATGAAAATATAAGTTATTACGCACATTTTATTTTACGTATACATATGTACTCGAATATCGTCTGTCTAGTTCTATTCGTATCTCGTCTGTCTCTTTCTTTTGGGACAATCCGACTGTTGTAAAACAGTGGAACCAATGATGGACGGTTTAAGGATTGATTTTTTGTTTTAGTCTTTTTGGATGAGTTACCCCTATGGAAGGTTTAATTGATTAAAAAGTCTTCGAATAATGATTCAAAGATTGAAAACATTGTAATTAGAGAGAAAGTAGACCCTGTTTGAGTATTCTTATATGGGCAGCCCATTTTCCAATTATGGACACCCCGTCATGTACGGTTTCCAATCACGGACACCTAAACACGAACGATCAACTATTTAGCTAAATTAACAAATTAAATCTTAAAAAAAGAGATCTTCCATGGCACTTAAACTTACTTCTAAACGAATGGTGTGATGTTTCATGTGATTCACTTGTGATCTAATAAAATCAAATCCAGTAATGGGCGACCAGTGACGGCCACTGTTGTTCATTACTGGATAGACTTAAAACAACCTAACAAGCTATAAACTAAATTAAAAGCCTGGCCTTATAATGATGGTAAACACAAGTAAAGCTCTCTAATGACAAAATCGAATTGTTTGCAAAAATGTCCATGATTGAGTAAACAGCTAAACGAGATCCAGAAATAAACACTTCAAATTCTCCGATAGACGCGTTATACTATTCAGTTACGGTTATGTTTTGATTAAATGCTTAAAATAACATCAGAAGACAAAATAACCACCGAAGTCGCCACATTCTTAAATACCACATTCAAATATGATTATAAAAAAACGTACTCGAAGCGCGGTCCTTATAGTTGTTCCGTTTTTTTTAATTTGTTGTCACCGCCTTAGTTGGCACCGCGATATTGGCGAATGACGATGGTCGCCAGCTGTGAAAATTGAACCGTCCTCTTCGATTTAAAAAAAAATTCAAAATGAAAAAAAATTAGTATTTCTTTAAAAGAAAAAAGATTGCTGCACTGTCCATCATCGGTTCTCTACCTTAAATCACATTTATTATTTCTTGACGCTTGTGTTCATGGCTTAGACTACGATTCAAATTTAAATTTGCTTAATTTAAGGCTGTATTTTAGAACTTCATTAACTTTAATCGGAGAAGGGTTTTCAGTCGTGTACCATTATTCGTTTTAGAGTAGAATATAAAAAATATATTGCAACGCTTCAACATAAAAATACACATAAAGCAAGAATAGTATTTCATCCACCAAGCAGTAATGTAAGCATTACTGAGTTCAGACTTTGAAGGGTAAGGGTATTGGTGAAATTACAGGCACATGGGACTTGTCAACTTATGTCTCGTGGTGGCATTGAGATCTTTGCGATTTAAACTTTTGAGTGGCATTGCAGCTGTTACGGGTAGGCGTGTCGCTTACTATCTCAAAAGATAAAAGATAAAGTGCAAAGTAAAAAATAGTTTAAAAACATTATTTCCGAATAAGTAACATATTTTACTTTATCGCTTTCCTTTTTGAGGATATATTAAGGAGAATGTGCGATAAAAATTGTACTATTTCATTCTGCCTTTCCATTATCGGGGGTCCAAACACGATTTGGTGTGTGACTTTTTTGAGATATACATTTAACACGTTGGATACGTTCTTGTGTCTTTTAATTTGTTAGAATATCAATTAGTAATTGTGTCGGACGAATGTCGGACGGAGAACGAAATAGTAAAATACTTATGTAGTCTGTGACTTATACAAACATGTGACAACATTGACACGTGAGACATTGTTAGCGGTAGCGTTTTGTTGTTTCAATTAATTTTATAAATTTGCATATCTAGATAAAAATCAAGGTAGATATATTTGTCATGATAATTCTACCTTCAAACTCTGCTTAGATGTGATTTGGCGCGAAAGTTATAATCTTGCGATGTAAGTAAATACTGGTGAGTTAATTCCCACGAGAACATTCGTAGAAACTATATTTTTCAAACAAAACACTGTCAATAGTACAAAGAATTCAAATTGCTTACTGGCTTAATTTCAGAATTTATTTTTTACGAACGAAATTGAAACCGTTTGAAAAATGTGTAACGTGTACGATACGTGTTCTATTTACTTAAGTTGATATAAACAAAATCATTCGTATATGAAAAGTACCCATTGAATATAGCGGATTTATTGTAAAGTTTCGATATAAGTTTGTGTTTTTTTAAATCGTGAAAATTTTTAAGAATCGTGTCTTCACACTATACCTGTCAATAGATAATATTGAGATACTATATCCTTAGAATAATAACGCATAGAATGATAGTTTCATATCAAACGAACTGTCACAAGTGAGGCAAAAATGAAATTCATGTAGGCTAGTTTTAGTAGTAGGTTAATTTTCGGTTTTAGTGAATATTTATATAAAAATACAAGTTGAAACGCGTTACTTCCTTGTGGAATGTGATGTTATTATCTATTTTGTTTGTCTGACGTATTTTTACACTCATTTACCGCACATTTCGTCATTTTTAGGTAAAATTCTAGAGCTGTTCGCGGTGCAAGTAGACCTTGAGCACTGAAGGCCCGCCCGCTCGTGTAGGGCCTTTGGGAGCGCTTCAATTTGCCTCACTTAGCGTGTGCGGACTAGGTTTCTATGCGTTATTATTTTAATACTATATCGTCATTATACAAATAATACAGAACAAAACCAAAACAGATTAATCGCGTACCCGTGAAACGTTATTCTCATCTCTGTACTCATATTTTTGTAAGTATTTGTGCAATACTGAAGCACACAAGATGGCATTATTTAATTGTTTCGAAGATGAGAACATGTGAAGTACTAAAAAGAAAAAACTGATTGAGTAAAAGAAAAAAAATAGAGTTATTGAAATTGTTGATATTATGTCTTTTCCTTGCGGGATAGCAACGATCTATAGACCATGCAGCTCAGTCTTTTTTTATATTTTCTAAACTTATATTGTTATTATGTACTCAGAACACTCTGTTGGTTATTAATCTATGATATTATGTTTTGTCTTGTTTGTTGTTTAATACGCGTCATTACATGCTTGCGGAAACGAGATGGATAGTGGGAAATTTTGCTTAGTACTTCGCGATGATTAAATATTATAAATACACAAATTAATAAAAAACCACAAAGTTATTTACCGAATCAATGTGAATAATTCAAAACTTTAAATTTATGTGTACACAATTAATCAAATTGTAAAATAAGAGCAACATCGGTATATGTAATTTAATTTTCAAGGAGGATCGCATTTGCGTCCGTCTTCTTGAATGTTTGACAATCAACTGAATGAAGTGTTGTGCCGGAACCGCACATTAGTGAAACACAGTATGTATGGAACGCCACTTCCAATACGCTAGTACATAGATGTCATCGTTTCTAACAATACGTTTTGAAATTAAATACGTAGTACAATGTACCTGCTAACTTCCACTACATTCAGCACACCGATCTCCAATAACTATTTCATGTAGGCAGATATTCATTATATTGCATAACTTTGTTCAAAGCTTCCGCGTAACTAAGTTGTAATATTAAAACTATGTTTATCGAAGTGATTTCACACAGTTCCCTTCTCTAGTTCCGTGAATCAAAGCATAAAAATATTTAACAACAATATGGTCGCTTTTGAACGTTACATTACAAGAGCATGTTCACGATGAAGGAGCACCCTAAAGGTAGATTCCCTGTGGGATAATACAAAGGTAGAATGCAGAATATGTTGTTTAAGAGATTTTTCTTATGATATGACGAAAATGAACGAACAAGTCATGCGTCTGGTGATAAGCGACATGCTTGTCCATAACAGTTGCAGTGCCACTCAAAGCTTTATATCACAAAGATATGAGGAACACTACCACTGTGCCAGTCACCCTGTATAAGTTGACAAGTCCCATATGCCTGTAATTTCACCAGCACCTGTGAAGACGACGCGCGTCATCTGCGCGCAAACATCGCGTTGCCAGCTAGAAGCTTAAGTGTATACTCCACTGGAAACACTTAGAATTTGATGTACTTGCTTCATTCCAAAAAACTAACTGAAAATAACAAACAAAACTAAAATTAAAACTATCTTTTCTCAAAATGCGCGATGCATCCGCGCGACTATAGCGCGTCTGTGGCGCGTGTACGCGTGTCGTGTCGGGAACGGGCGCACAGTGTGTTGGATCTGCAATATGGCGGACATTGGATTTTTTTTTCATGATACCCCTCTAAAAAATTGCCAATCGAGAGATCATATTCTCCTTGGTAAATATTATCATGTCACTCTTGTCATAAATCTAATAGTTTAGTAGGAATAAAATAAAATGTGTATGATTTGTTGTTTTGTGATCTCCGGGATCTCGGCGTGGCAGACCATCATGGTAACCGTTCGGCCACAGAGGCAGTTAAATTTCATGGTAGTAAAGTTTCAGTAGCAGTACAGCTCCTTGTGAAAGAGTTCGTCCAGGGAAGTAATGCCACCTAACTTATTTCTGCCACCAAGCAGTAATGTGAGCATTACTGCATTCCAGTTTTGGAGGGTAGGAGTACTGGGAAAATCCGGGTGACAGGCGTAGTGCCAGTGCTCCTTAGATCTTTGTAATTCAAAACTCTGAGCGACACTGCAACTGTTACGGACAGCTTTATAGCTTACCATCAGACACGCGACTTGTTCGTCCCGTCACTTGATATTACTCGTATAAAAAAAATATTATGATGTTCCATAAAATTAATATTGAAAAAAAAAACAGTATTTACGATCACTGTTTCGTTATTTACGTTCTGTAGAAATCTATAAATAACGAAGTATGAAATTTCCACGCCAGAACTTTTACTTTGAAACAGTATATTTACCGATATCAATCTGCTCAAGGGCATTTGAATTTTCCTTTCCATTGATTTTCGGCTTAGCAAACAACTAGCTATCAAACGAATTTACATATTACCACACAGCAATGTATAGTAACTCTGATGGTATCGCTTGGAGCTAACTTGATTCATGGTCGTTGTGACCTTTGCCATGACCTTCGCGTCAGTCCGGAATTAATTGCCGGTTATGCATGATTGTTGATAATGCATCACAACTTGGTTGTGTTGCATTGCCTGTCAAAACCATTGTTGCGAAGGAAGAAGTTTTACCTATTGTGGTTTCTGAATTTCCGATGGTATCGCTTCGTAACCGAACGGCCTTTACTACCCTGACTTTCTGCTGACAGTATTAATTGCTGTTTAAAATACGAGCTTCTAATGAGCTAGTTCATGAACTGGGGCCTAAAACATATGTCAATCCTGTATATTTTTGAAGGTTTAGGCCATACTTCGCCACGCTGGGCCAATGCGGTTTGGGGACTACACATTTTTTTAGATGGTTGTGAACCTTATCATATCATAATTTTATTGTACTGATTTTACCATGACTCAACTCTCAAGACCCGTAAAAAAATTCTTAATTTATTGGATTAAAATTTTTATTGAATCGATATTCAATTATTTTTATGTGAAATTACTCCACTACTTTGTTGTAATTATTAATACAAAAAAAAAATTCCTTCGATCCGGCCTGATTCGAACCGACGTCTTTTAGCATACCGTGCCAGACCCTGTACTATTGGATTCAATCAAGTAATTCGTCTTACCATGGACCAACAACGAAGAGATACCCCCTAGAGTTTCTGGACTGCTAATCCCAATACAAGACAGCATAGTCGGATAATTTTTTGGGTTGGCAAGAAATATTGTTACTAAACATTCAGTGCCCAGTTACACGAGGAGAAAGTTTTCGCGCGGCGACCGCCCAGCTGCCACGCCTTCATACACATTAATGGCGAATCGGAATTCTATTTACTAGGCAACAACATTTAAATTTCTCTGAATAATACAACCGCGCGGCCGCCGCGCGATCTGCCGCGTAGTCCAAATTCAAGCCAGTCTCGTCGTTCATTTAAGTTAAAACGTAAAGGCTAAACAAATAGAGCGTATTTTGCCATGACAGACGCACGCGTTCGGAGCGTGGAGCGGGGTGAGCGCGATGATATTCAGGATGTACGTAACTAATAAATTATAACCATTCATTCATAAGGATTTGAACCGTCCACCTCTCAATTGCAAAGTAACCGTTCTGTCACTGGATTACTACAGATAATAACATTTTGCGTGGCACAAAAAGGTTCTCTATTCGATTTTTTTTGGCGTGTGTATGTTACAAGATTAGAAATAGAAATAGAAACAGAAACCATTTATTGTAACGCCACATTATAAATAAAAACACAAAAACAAAGACTAATATAGCTAAAACAGAAATAACACAAAGAACAGCGTAAATACATTTCAACAACAAGTTACATAATACTATACTGACATGTGTGCGGCTGTGGCGTGTACAAAAGGATCCCATTCGGCTAAAGTCACAACCAAGGATAGGTTTTTTTCAATGGGCCCTAGCCGAGTGAGTGAGAGTGACGGACGTATGCGTCCCGAAACAGGAAATAAAATAAAATAAACTACGTAAATACTTATATCATGAGTGTTAATAGTGTTCTTGCAGTGTGTACTCTTATATCGAATAAATACATACATAATCTTTGCAATATATACATACAGGTATAAGTGTGTGTAGTGTGAAAACAAATTAATAAAATATTTAATACATGTTTAAAGTACATTACTTCAAATATATTAAACAAGATTACTCTGAGATCATTTAATCGATTTTGATGGGTTCCCTACTTGAGATCGAATGCCGTTTGATTCAACATTACATTACGTTTATTCGAATAAACGTTTTCGAGTTTCAATATTTGAGTTTCGGAAACAATCGGTTGTTCAATAGACCTATAAATCGTGAGCTCTAAAGTTGCCACATCAACCCATCGAAATCCCCAAAGCGCATGTGCTCTAACGATCATCAGCTAAAGAAGCAATTAACGATTAAATTATTTGTAAATCGAGTTTTGTTCAAATGTAATTACTACAAAATGTTTATTGCTTGCTTACTTAATTATTTTGCCTCTTTAACCGACTTCAAAAAGGAGGAGGTTCTCAATTCGACTGTATGTTCTTTTTTTGTATGTATGTTACGCGATAACTCCGGTATTTGTGAACCGATTTTCATGATTCTTTTTTGTTGGAAATGGGGTACTTCCATAGTGGTCCTATAATCCCATTTCATTTTGAAGAAAATCATCCACCTCAAAGGGTGGCTGTTCACGCATGAAGATTGATTTTTATAAATAGCGCCTAAATTTTAATTTAGGAGCAATTATTTTATTTAATGGTTGATTTTGCTATTTCTCCAATTCAAGGCGTTTTTCTCTTAATATTCTTTGAGTAGTGAGAACCGATTTTCATTATCTCCAGTGTCAGTCCTGTATAGTGGCGATATTTCAATAAAACTTAGCAAATAGACATAATTCCACGTACTTTTGAGGTCGGTTTTTTTAGTTCTCTGTACTGAGATTATTATTGAATCGATTCGCTTGAAAATCGCATTGAAATCAATCGGTACAAAAACTCATTATCGTGTACTCTTAATTAACTAAATTTAACTGCCTCCTTGGTCGGATGGTTACCATGCCGCCACGCAAAGTTCCCAGGTTCGTCGGGAGAAAAATTTGTATGACCTACATTTATTTCTCTCGTGAATTTGGGTGTTGTCTATGAGTGTGTCCATGGCACTCGCGACACAGGGTTTCCCTAGTGCGGGGCCATGTTGAATGTGTGCGTTATTATTATTATTAATTCGATTTTCGTAAAAATCGAATCATAATGTGCATCCCTAGTAGTAAGTGAGATTCCACGGGATTGCATTGTAGGTATTGTGAGGAGTTATATCTTTTTCATCCAAAATATTTTTTGTCGCAATTTCTAGCAAGCATGGAATTTTAACAAATTCTGTTTTATTTTACGTGTATAATATTTCTGGAAATGGGTAAAAACCGTTGATTGGGTTTTAACCTACTGCCCATCTCTGTACCATAGTAGGAATATGGCTACAAAAAAAGGTACCTTGTAGTAAGTTTTTAGGATCTCGGATTCCATTATGGAAGTTGGAAACTATGACGCTGCCACAAACACCCAGATCCGAGACAATATAGAAAAGTTGGTTTTTCTCATTTATCCGGCCGTGGATCACACTCGGTACCTCCAATATGGTCGTCAATCCAAAACGTTTTAAACAACGGTAACCGTCCAAGAGAAGACTAAAAAGAGTTATTATAACTCTTACTCGTGTACCCAGGTTGGTCTAAAAACGACTTCACTTTCAGAGTTTCAGAGAGTCTGTATCAAGCAATAAGGATGGCAAAGGCAATATATGCACTTAAAATTGTCCTTTTTACGAAACAGCACAATATACCTCAACAAGAATTAAAGACAATGATATGAGTTGCATATTTTGTCAGCCTCATCATATACGTTCATTTTTAGCACGAGGCGATTGTAAGTCGATGGGCTCCAAAGAATGTTTTGTATATTCTACAACTTCTGAACACTTCAAAAAACAATTGCTAAGAGACAAACGTAAGATTGGTTGGTTTGGTCGAGTGTATTATTAAGATTGTTAAGGAAAATATGTATAGTTAAAAATTTAGAAACCAAACGTGCAAATGAAAAGGAAATTAAACGATTAGAGGGTAAAAAATTCGATTTTGAATGATATAACCTGACCCAACAAGAAAACAAAGACTTTATTTGAATTGTTTGGGCTACTCGACGTGACAAAATACTTGAAGTTAATCTCTAACGAGCCATGTGAACGCTATTAAGGTGCAATAGTACCACAGAAAGAGGAATGGCTCTGATAAAAAAGTTTAATGAATTGGCCATTGATGAATAACTAAAACAAAATTCTTCTTGAGGTTAGTAGAATATATCGAGTATATAATCAGAAATACGATACAGCTCTTATAGATATCAACTCCCGTTTGCACTGAAATATATACAGGCCAACTACTAACCTGTGTGTACGTCTCCGTATAGTCCAAAAAATATTCTGTATTTATTGTAATAAAGATAATATCTCTAACAATGCCGTGCTGTTCTATTCGGTGGTGTGGGAAAAACAGCAAAACATCTAATAACAAGAAAAACGGAATCAAATTTCATCGGTAATTAAATATTAAATATGTAATTTTGCAATTTTCGTCCATTATAGCAAAGCTCAAGTTAACTGGTCGATTGAAGTGAAAGAGTTGACGACACCATTGACGACACTCGTTAATTGTTTCGAACTCGGGCTAGCCAATCGGAACGCAGTTGGCACATTAATGATATGGCAGAATAGTTTTCAAACTAATTAGATGACATTTCGTCTCTATTTCTGGGTATATACTCGATGGTAGAATATCACAGAAAAGTCGTCACAAAGTGAACATTACAATGGATTGCATCGTTCAAAGTGAAATTACAGATACGTTTGACTTGTCAACTTATGTATCAGGGTGACGGGCGCAGTATTAGTGCCCCTCAGATCTTTGCGATTTAAAGCTCTGAGTTGCAATTGTTACGCACAGGCGTATCGCTTACCACCAGGCGCACTACTTGTTAATCCCGTCGCTTGGTTTTACATAAAAAAAGTTGATTAATGTATTATATCATCTTTTGCATACCACACTACCTATTAATCTTAGCGTCTAGTTTTAATATAATTTTAAGTTCGTGATTTGTAGTTTTCTCAATAAAAATAATTAACATTAAAAAATCGTATTTTTTGCCGTATCGTACGTAATCGTACTTTTATAAAAGCGATCAAAGTGTGCAACCTCTAAACATTATCAAATTTTCTTGAAACTTGGCATGTCTTTTACATTACTGAGACTCGGGACGTAAGCAAAGTCCGAAAAAATGTTACATTTTATTTTTTGCCTAACAAAATGAAACATCCTACTGTCCCCGTTAAAAAAACACACTGTACTTAGGTTTTATTGTATTAGTTAGTATCATGGTATGTATATCAACCAATCGAATTTCGTTATTTTCAATTCTCCACGCCTAGCTTAGTCAAAATAATGTAATGGTATTGGTTGTTGAAGAACGGTTCTTCTCCGCTCCTCTTTTCTAAACCATCATCATTTCAGTCCAAAAACGTCGACTGCTAAATAAAATTATTCTTATAATATAATTTCAAGAATAGGTAAGAGTCTATTGTGTAATGATTTTATTGATGTTATTTATTAGTCGCTATAAAAAGATTTCTTGGAAAATATTTAACATTATAATAGCAGTATGAAATAAACGAGACGTAAGATACAGTGAAATTGGCTTGTACGCGGTAAAAATGGATTACTTAAAAAAAGACTTCTTCTTTCTTTATATGAAGACAAATTTATTAAATCCAACAAAAC
Source organism: Hyposmocoma kahamanoa (assembly GCF_003589595.1). Taxonomy (NCBI): domain Eukaryota; kingdom Metazoa; phylum Arthropoda; class Insecta; order Lepidoptera; family Cosmopterigidae; genus Hyposmocoma; species Hyposmocoma kahamanoa. The sequence continues at coordinate 355,259 of NW_020654422.1, forward strand.
GATCCTCTCCATATAGACGCTAGAGAATAATTACTTGATAGTAGAAAAAAAAACGTCTCAAAAGTGTATTTGAGTTACAAGACAGAAATATTTAATCCAAGAGCAAATTAATTTACTTCAAGTCACAAAGCCACTCTAGATTCAACAAAATATTTATTAGTTATTAGAAACGTCCGATTTTGATTTGAAAAAAAAAGCAATGAAAAACTGAGAGGCACTTAATTATTTAACTGAAGATTTATGTTCTCTAATATCAAAAAGGGTAAATTTACAGGGTTTACCCAACAGAATGTCTCAATGGCGTGAAAGCACACAGTTCAGTGCCAAACCCCTTAAAGTAGCAGAAATAGGACGAAATCTTCTCAATTACTTGAATACCATTCAGTGCCATATAGATACTACAGCGGCAAAAAGCACTAATAATTCTAAGTATATGGGATGACTTATACTATTGAAGTTAACAAAACGATAGCGCGTTTCAGAGTACAACTAATGCCATCTAACAGTGGCGTGATGGAACTGATTGCACGTTAAAGTTGTGCTTGTTACAAGTTTGATATCATGCTGAAACCAAATTTCTTAAATTATGACTACAAATAACACCTTAACAAACTAGAGATACTACGTATTGTTTCTTTGGATAAATGACTGTTTATGATTACAAGCCCAAGTAAAAGTAACCGTTACCGCGTGCGCCTTCAGCGACATGTCACGACAACATTGACTATGAAAACGTAACGAAATGTTGCTTTAAAAATATACTCTAGAATTTAGAATATTAATTTGAATAGCAAACTACTTCTTTTTTTGTTTAAGAATATATTTTCTTAAAATACACCCAAGAAATTTGAATTCATTTAAGATTATTTAAATTTAATGTAAGAGGTAAAAATTTCTTGATGTAAGTAATGTCCAATTAATTGATTAGAAGTGAAATAAAATCTTGTGTGAACGTATTTGTCTAAAAGTTAGAATAAAGTTAAGAGTAAAATTGTATTAGAAAAAGATAAGCAGTATTTTTGTAATGACAATATTTTATTAGTTTTAATAAATATTTTTTTAGAATTGGCAAATATTTTGAGAAATTGCTCTTTCTTATTAATAGAAATTGTTTTTCATGATATTTTTATTTTGATAATATACAGGTAAGGTAAAAATGACAATAAAAGCTTAAATACTAGAAAGTAAAACTAGGATTTTTAAATTATATGAATAGAATTGGGTCCCCGCGGCAATGTGCCTAAGATGATAGCAGCGTTCCCCCTTTGCATTGCTGTGCTAATACGTTGTAATATGTATATTGGGCATAATACGTTGGGCAAGGAAGCCCTTGGGTTTCCTAGACAGTCTATTAAATTTTTGGATAAAATTTTGTACAGGTGAAGGGATGAAGAGGAAGGGAGGGAGATGAAGGGGACCCCAACGGTCAAGGGTTTCGACTCCAAAGGCTGTAAATAGGTAGTCGAAGCCGAGATTCTGGTACTTGTTACTTTTATTCTTTCCGCCAGCTCAGCTGCGGAGCCAGACCTCTTGCTGGTGTGCTGGAGATGGTATGGGGCAAGTGTGTCGGCACATGTGGCGTCCCTCATCAGTGCCCAGCCAAAACTCCAAGGGATGAGAGTCATTACGTCCGGGCGTTTGCCATCTGTTATATATTTATTTAATAGCGGGCACGTTAACAGTGGCAAAGGCCCGGCGGATGATGTCGTTGAGGGCTGCATGCCGGGAGATACGGCCGGCGCTCAGCTGGCAGGTAAGACCGTGGTGACCCAGAGCACTTGCGTCCTTGCCGCAAGGACACAGATGAGGGGATCAAACTGTATATTGTGTAAATAGGAAATATCAGCGTTAATTACCAATATTAATAATTTCTAAAAGCTAATATATTTTATTTATTTATAGCTTTATTTATCACTAACGATATAAACGGAATACGTACTTACTGTTCATCACTTTACTTATTTACAGCTTATTTTGTTTGTTAGTATGATTAGTATTACCTTAATTTAAAGTTAGTAATATTAAGTGTAAGGGCCGCCTTTAGCGGTGAGAGCCTCCTGCAACTTCTTCCAATAGACTTCGTCATGAGCGAGTCTTGGCCAAAGCGTTCCTCTGCAATATCTTCGTTCCAGTCGTGAATTGCCGTGCATCGTGGTGTGTTTACACTTAGGGTCGTATTCCAGAACTCTACTCAATGCTCAAGTCGGGACTTAAGTATTGCAGTGAACACTGAAAATCATACTCAAGTCCTTGCCATTAGGGTCGTATTTCCAGTGCTTGTGTTTCCAGTGCAATCCTGACTTGAGAATTGAGTAAAGTTCTAGAATACGACCCTTAGTGTGAGGCCAGACGAGCGTAATTTTGTGAGTTGCGAGTCGCGTCGTTTGAGTTGCGTAGTTTGCGATGCATTCGGTTTCATATAAAATTACGGTTTGTTTCAAACGACGATGCAAAGTGGTATCTGCCGACTCACGGGCGTAATGACGACTGACTTTCGGTCGCATCGTGTGACGGGCTGGCGCGAGTGGAGGTAGGGGTGAGGGAAGGGGTATAGGTGCGCGTGAGTACCTATAGACGTTTCTTGCGAAAATGTTCGATACGGAGACTAAATGATAAATAATTGAACAACTTACTTGATTGTTATTACTAATCTTTCCTCTGGACTGATGGCTTGTCTCATATATGTATCTGACTTAGTAATAACGGGTTTTACTAGGCTTAATAATTCTTGAAAAACTTTTATTGGCATGTGGTAGTACTTAACAAATTGATCTGGATGTTCACATAAACTTGTATATAATTATGAAACTGCCCATACTTTAATTGCTTTATGTTGAGTGGATGTACCCAGCTTCTTTTTCTTTTTCTAACATCGTCTTCTAATACTTCATAAATGCATACTATTTTTAATGGATCCATTACACTATTAAGACACAAACACCCCGTATAAACGCTTATAAGCAACTGAATAAAATACGTTAGTCTGGCGCGACAACCGAATTTCAGTTGAGCGCAAACTGTGCAACTCAAAAAACGCAACTCACAGGTCGCATTCGGCACTTGTAATTAATATAAATAAGGAATACCAGCTTTTTGGTTTGAAAATTGTATTAGATATGTAATGTAATTAAAAATCAAATTGGTTTAAAAAGTTTCTTAAAACCGCTTTCACGTAACAATGCAATAAGGAAGTCATAATAATATGACTTTTTCAGCTCACAGGTTAAAGGTTAAGTTAATTTAATACTTGTCTTCATACTGATCTACTCAAAACCAAAGAGACGGTTAAGGGGGTCAGATATCTTAGGGTAACGATTGCACCACCTCATTTTTTCAAATGAGTTACTCGCTCAAATTCAAGTTAAATTCATGTCCTACCCAACACTACGTGGCATACTTCGAAAAGGGACCACAAAAAACTATCCACACTTACTTCAATGCGTGGAGTGTCGTTGGTAAGAGAATACTTTTTAAATACAATAAAAAATCATCGTAACCTCGTTCACAGCTTCACACTTGGCATATTCGCACTCTAAGTCATTTTCGGAGTGAATCCCTTTAAGTTTTATAATGAAATTAATTTTAGTATGAAATTGCTTTCTTGCTACTGAAATCTTTGTGATGTTTGAGAAAGTAGCAACATACGAAACGTAAAATGTACAGTCAAGAGCACGTAATGCTTGACACTTTGTACTTTGGACCGTTCTTACCGTAAGTGGCATACAGTTGGATTTAAATCTTGAGTGTCAAGCTTCACTTACTCTTGACCCTGTACAAAGCAAAGACGAAATGTTACTTTTCAATGTTACTGTTATTAATCGTCATGTGTACATGTACAAAAAGACATTAAAAAGAATTTCGACAGTTTGACAAAGTATCTTAAGGTTGAACCCAAAGTAAAAAAATAACTTGACAGGGGCGTGAAAGAACGATGTAAATTCTGACAAGCTACAATTACACTATGCTGAAGTACTGTGGGCGCTGTTGTCTATGACGTCAATGTTTTGATAGTACGGGGTGTAAAAGCAAATTTTATTAAGCTCTTTCCATTTGTTTAATCAAATATTGATTTTGCTAAAAAAAATAAATTTACATAAACATTACATTACATAAACATAGTTTCGAAAATAAAAACGATATGAACCAAAACGTTTTCAAAGATGACTTTTATGCCTTTTTCCCCCGAAATAACAGTTTATTTTGGCAATATAGCAAAGGAGGTTTTTAAAAAACGAAATATGACTCCAACAGTTTTCGGAATTACGAATTAATTATTAAGTTTTATTGAAATCGGTTACCGGAAAGTGTACAAAACTGGTAATCCCCTAGTTTACCACTTTTAGATGTGGAATATTTCCTTCAAATTTAAATGGGGCCAATCATTCAAATCGATTTACAAATGGAGTTACCATTATTTATGTAGTCTGTGGGAGTTACCGTGCAAAAAAAAATACAGTAGAATCGAGACCTCCTCCTTTTTTTGAAGTCGGTTAAAAATGTGCGATATAGCGAAGATAAAAATATCGTCTCTCGAATCTTAAATAAAAATTTAGATGAAGAAAGTCTATATCATACATCATCAGGAAGAATTGTCATCAACATCTGGAAGAATTGTTACCAGTGTAGAACTGCTTTATTATAGATTGATGAAATATATATATAAATATAAATATGTAATATCTGATTCCCAGCACATAATAAATAAGCACATAAGGAACTTAAGCATAGGGTCAATAAGTTGCTACGCACGTTGACTTACAATGAAATAGAGGACTTGCTAAAGGAGGTGCGTTCACTGCCTCAATTCTTAATCCTTACACGTGCACGCACGCACACACCCACCGACTCACATGCACGCACGCACGCACACACGCACACACACACGCACGCACGCACCCTCGCACTTACGCACACACACACAATGCCATAAAGACACACACTCATCCTTTATAAATATATAAGGTAATTGGTATAGAATTAAAAATAGAATGAATATTATACATTATACAATATTTTTATTATTATTATATATATATATATATATATATATATATAATCTAATATAAAAATATGATAAGATAAAATAAAATAATGTATTATATAATAATAATAATTTTTTATCACAATTTGTCAAAAAAAAAAAATTTTTTTAACAAAACTCTCCTCGCTTTGGCGTTATTCTTTTATCAGTAACAATGTTTTTATCGATTACCTGCGAGACAGGCTTTGCCTAGTGCAGGAATCGTAGGAAATTCTCTATACGCGATATACGCTACAATTGAGTTGTGTTACCTGGTTCTTTGTCGTAACTAAATTGTAATGCACCTGCACAAGTTTATTTGTAAAATAAATTGTTTTATATTTTTTGTTTTGTATAACAAATAGTGTTATATGTGACCACTAGATGGCATTGATATTATTGACAAATCGATGGCGCTAATGACAATTGTATAGTGTTGAGGAGTTAATTGAAAGGAAATGTAGACAACCAACTCGATGCCTTACTTTCTCAACCACGTATGTAGGTATCTCTTATAAATTGATTATTCTAGACATGGCAAAATTTTTTATTTATTTTAATTTTTTTATCAAGGGTGATAATTTGGATGCCTTACTTTATGAATAAGTAAAAGCCAGTGTGTGCATGTGGAGGAAATGTGATATGAAATCAGAATGCGAATTTGTATATACAATGCATATTTTGCATTTCAGTAACTTTGTGCTTAATATACGAGTTTGAGAAAGTAAGGCGACGAAATGTAGAATTGTTTTATTTTATTTTTTAAAATAATTATTCACACACGGTAAATAAAAGTAATATCGAATAAATATGTACTCATTTAATGTTCACTGTGTTTAATGTTTAATCACCGACCGTGGGCGCCACGTGGGTGGCGAAAGCAGGCGGGCAGTTCTGTTCAAAAGGTCTCAAAGGTAGCACGTGAAAATCACTGCTTAGACGAGATTGTTCAAATACGAATTTGTAATCAGTTATTGAGAATAAAAGCATTATTTGTATAATCTTAATACCATCGAGCATATAACCAGACATAGAGACGAAATAAGGGCCATCCATTCCTGGTAACTCATCAGACAAACGGGCCTTATATCACTTATAAATGTCAACTCTCGTTTGCGCTGAAATCACAAATTAGAAAACTGAAATAGTGCAGCGCCAAGAACTGACCGATGTGTACGTATCCGTATATTTCAAATTTCTGTATTTTTTTTAATAAAGATAATATCTCTAACAATGGGGGCTGTTCCATTCAGTGGTGTGGGAAAACAGCAAAACATCTATTTACAAAACAAACGGAATCACATTTCATCGGTAATTAAATATTAAATATGTAATTTTGCAATTTTCGTTCATTATAGCAAAGCTCAAGTTAAACTAGTCGCTTTGGAGTGGAACAATGACGACACCCGTCAATTGTTTCGAATTCGGGCTTGCCAATCGAACCGCAGCGCAGTTGTCACAGTAATGATTTGGCAGAATAGTTTTCAAACAAATTAAATGATATTTCGTCTCTATTTCTGGTTATAGTACCTATGTATTCGATATTTCACATCCTCAAGGAGTGACCGGGACAAGCATTATGCGAAAACGGTTAATATTAATCATTTGTAGACTCGAATAATACAAATATTTATTTTGCCAAACAACAACACCAATTACCCGGTCTCAAAGCACAGAATTCCCAGTATTATGTACAGCAACGAAATTCACTCTGAGGCACTGTCCTGCGCACCCAAATCCGACTGAATAATAGAAAAGTCCATTTACCAAGTTGATCATACTGGGAAACCGTTGGACTATCGGGGTCGTCAAAGGATTAAAACTTGTTAGACGTGAATATTGATCTGCTTGTTGTACCCTGTCTTTTACCTTTTGTTTCTTTTCGTATTCATTCTCACGTGAAAGAAAGAATATTTGTGTTTAGGAAATAAAGCTGTTTTTTAACCGACTTCAAAAAAGGAGGAGGTTCTCAATTAGACTTAAAAAAATAATTATAAGTAGCGCCTAAATTTTACTTAAGGAGCAATTATTTTAATGATCGATTTTGCTATTTTCCAATTCTAGGCGTTTTTCTCTCTCGATATACTTTTAGTGAGAACCGATTTTTATTATCTCCTGTGTCAAGTCCTGAATAGTGGCAAACTAGGGAATATTTCAATAATATTTGGCAAATAGATGTAATTCCACGTACTTTTGAGGTCGGTTTTTTAGTACTCTGTACTGAGATTATTCGGATCTAAGTCGTATATATTTAGTTTTGCTTTTCAAATCAACCAACATTAATTGGTTTGGGTTCATGGTAAGGCTCCAATTTTTAGGAACCTATACTGAACCGTAATAAGAGTTCATGGTCAGTTCCTGGTCAACCAGTCGTCACCATATGTTTGGAAAAACAAATATACGCGATTTAGATACGAAAAAATAGTTTCATTTCCTATGTGTAACGATCACGAAAACCTAAGTACTCGATAAAACACTTGAAGTTTAAATGACATACGTGACACATAATAATAAAAATAGGCGCTTTGACATCTAGTTGCGGGTACCAGCTCGTTACACCAAGTACCAAGTACAGGATAATAATAGTACTCAACTTCTTGAACTTGAGTACCGGACCCCAAGCTACTGCGCCCGGGAATACCGCCCATCCCGTTAAAAATTCAAAATGCGTCCTTTAGAACATAGAAGCGGCGAGAATGTAAAATAGACATCATCCGTCATCTAAAATAGGAACAGAAATTATACTTCTCTGGACGAACTCTTTCACAAGGAGTGAAACTACTGTTATATTCTTTTAATAGGTAGTATTCAATGGCTTCTATATTTAATCCCATAATAGAATTTTTATTTATAGATCTATGTCTATTAAGCACTGCGTGTAAAGCTAGAATAGTTATTTACTTATTTATTTGAGTGATCACTGTACACAGCTACAGACTTATGGTTTTCGATCGAGTAGATACTACCTCAGTTCGAATTCAAGTTTTTTCCGTATTTACGTGTAATTTTGCACCAAAAACAAATATAGGCGATTTAGATAGGTACGAAAAAATAATTTCCTTTTCTATGTGTAACAATTATGACAACCTAAAAACTCGACATTTGTATTGTTTTGTATAGTACTGGCCCTGGTACATGATTGAGCTTCATCAGCGGCCTAGGCGTATGAGTTACAACGGTAACTCTTGCAGAAACATTTGCGACTTCGATTCAATTTCGTTCCCTGAAACATGCACATATAAACAAATGCGTGCTTAGCTAGCGCAATTTAATCGTAACAATAACTGTGAATGGGCCTTAAACGTTTTGCAATAAAAGCCTTAAGTTTTATTCAAATTGCCATAACTTGAAATGTCCCATTATTATCTTAGTATCTACTTGGCTGCTAAATAGACATTGTGACTCATCTACGCATAGCAGTTACAACGTTGTTGTTTAGATGAAGTTAGTACAAGTGTACGGGTAGTGGTTGTATGCCAGCTTTACTCGCAGTCGGCGCAGTTGTAATAGAAGCGCGTTCCGCCGGAGCGACTTCCGCCTTCCGCAGATTTTACGCATACAACAGACCGTTTGAAATGTTCAGCAATCTGATAGGGTAGATAGGTATTTTTCGGCCCCAGAACACGCATCCTGTTAGAACGCGGCCGCCGACACGTTGATATTGTGTTTACACAGGGTCGACGTCCGCCTTTGACAGACTACGTCGACTGGCCGAAAGAAGCGCAGACTCTCTTTTTACACCAACTGCCGCCTCTTCAGCAATCGACTTTGACTGACGAAGGCGGCGCGCAGTTGACGCACTGTTTACATTCAGATGACTGCTGCCTTAGATGAAATCCTCCAATAATTTTAAATACAAAGTTCCGCAGGGAGACCCAACAAATCGTTTTAAATGTTTAACAAATTGATCGGGTAGGTATTCTCCTAACCCAGCACGCACATCGTAGCGGAACGCGGCCGCCGACTTAGGGCGCGTTCCCACTATATCGTGACGACAGATTGTCGTGCAGCTTACAGTGTCGTGGCCTGTATATTTAAATGAAGTTGTACACATATAGCACGACACGATTTACTGTCGGTCACGATTTTTTATCGTTACAACGACAAACTGTCGTCACAGTGGGAACAGCTAGAACGACAGTCGTCAGACGATAAAAAAACGTCACGATAAAAACGTGACGACAGATTGTCGCAGCTCTTATTGTCATCACGTTTTATTTATCGCTATCCGCACGTATTCTGCTTCCTGCCCTCTCCTCTTGTACCCCGCGCCCTCTGCTCGCTTTGCAGTCATGCAAACGATAAGGAGGCTGTCGTTAAACGATAAATCGTCATCACAATTTTGTGGGAACAGCTAGTCACGACAGTCGTTCAACGATAAAAAGTCGTCCACGGCAGATAGTCGTGATATGGGAACAGGCTAGACACGACAGTCGTCCAACGATAATAAAACGTGACGACATGGTGGGAACGCGCCCTTAGAAACCTGTTCGATCGATAGTCGCTTGCCGAAGGCGACCGAATCGTCTGACAGTGTTTACACCTAATCAACTTAGTCGACTTCGATTCAAACTATAGTCGTAAAACGACTGCATACATACACCAAGTAGGCAAAGGCGACCTGTCAAGAGGCCAAAGTTGTGACGTAGTCGTGCCGACTTCATTATATTGCATTCAGAATCAAATTATTATAATTACAGTATTGCAGTTTTCGGAATGAGGTACGCGTAATTACATTATATTATATAGATAAATTGACTGGCAAATGTGTCTCTTACGTGTCTTTGTTCATATTACGAATTAATAAAAACATCTTTTTTTTACAGTAATATCTAGTGACGGGACGAATAAGTAGTGCGCCTAATGTTAAGATACACGCCAATATCTGAAGGGCACTGCCACTGCTCCCGTCACACTGAGACATGAGTTGACAAGTTCCATGTGCCTGTAATTTCACCAGTACCTTTATACCCTTCAAAACCGGAACACAGTGATGCTGACATTACTGCTTTGCGGTAGAAACAGGTAAAGTGGTGGTACCTACTTCTCTGGACGAACTCCACAAGGAGCTCTACTGCTACTACCACACGTTACTACATCTTAAAAAGCATTACTTCTTTTAATATCTCTATTTTCATAAACTCTGAATTTGTACATTAATATGTTTATATGGCCACACAGATTCATGGCCACGCATCTGTCCTTGGAATAGCTGTTGCATGTCTCAAAATCTTATCAGTAGTAAAGGTCAGTCCAGTTGTTTAGATAAGACCTAACCTAGGTTTAGGCGGGACCTAGACCCGTGAGACAATCAACCCGTAAAAGCTTTGCGGTCAAGGTGAGAATAGTAATACGTTTAATACGCTTTCTATAAATATACTACAAATTAATATAGCGCTATTGAAGGTTAAAGTGATTCTAGGCATTTTTTACAGAAACACCTGCGAAAACATTGTGGGCCAAAGCGCGCGAGCGCGTTGTCGTGCATGCGTCTGTGTGTGTATAGAAGAAATGAACCTTAAGAGTGAATAATATATGTATGTTGTACATGTATGTGCTGGACATTCCCTTAAAATTATGACCACCGTGAACCTGCTAGACTTGAAAATTGCCCACTGGTTTAACGACACGCAGCACCGCCCGCTGCCCCGTCAGTCGCCATCGAGCGTTTGTCAACGTAGGATGCTAATAAAAGTGATGTAGATTTTTTATTTTAACGCTAATACACGCAGCTGTAAATCTAAAACCACCGAGGATTTACCCGTCCACAGCGATTCGGTCTATAAATTCTTAGTATGTTATGATGATAACTTGGTTTGATTGATTATTATGATAGAAAAGTAACATTAGGAAGTATCAAAAATCATATGAATTAATATAACATTTGTCATATAAAATAAAATTTAATGACAATAATGTGTCTTGTGTATTAGTACATTATTAATCCAGAGAAGCAATTTGTTTAGGCTACGTCGTTGCTATCACTTATTTTATGGAGAATTTTATTCACTTCAATGAAGTCAATTCCTCGAAGATCCACCTGCTTGCCCTTTTGGTTGGTTTATTTAATTTCTAACAGCTGCATATCCATATTGTTGGTATGGATATTATGAAAAGAGTTGTATTTGCTGGGACTTACATAACTATATAGTTATCCTAGTTGTCTTTCGCAGTCTATTACACCATAACGTAAATAATCTCAGTACAGAGTACTAAAAAAACCGACCTCAAAAGTACGTGGAATTACATATAATTACCAAGTTTTATTGAAATCGGTTACCGGAAAGTGGGCAAACCCGGATTCATCCCCTAGTTCGCCACTTTACGGGACTTGACACAGGAGATAATTAAAATCGGTTCTCACTACTCAAAGTATATTGAGAGAGAGAAACGCCTTGAATTGGAGAATAGCAAAATCAACCATTAAAATAATTGCTTCTTATAATAAAATTTAGGCGCTATTTATAAAAATTAATCTTCATGCGTGAACAGTCACCTTTAGAGGTGGATGATGTTCTTCAAAATTAAATGGGACCATCATGGAGGTACCCTCTTTCCTACAAAAAAGAATCATGAAAATTGGTTCACAAATACCGGAGTTATCGCGTAACATACATACAAAAAAAAAACATATAGTCAAATTGAGAACCGCCTCCTTTTTTTGAAGTCGATTAAAAAAGTAGCTAAGTGCTACAATTGTTACAATGAAATTACTAAGTAAAATGAATTGCCTTTTAAAGATATTGAAATTCGTAATTTCAAAGCTGTTCTAAACAGACGACACAAAAAGTAAAAAATCAGCTAAAAGTAAAAGAAAAATAATCTCAAAGTACTAAAACAACTGACCTCAAAAGTTCGTGAAATTACTTATATTTGCCAAGTTTTCTTTAAATCAGAAAATGAAATGAAAGTTACCGGAAAGCGCGCTAAACTGGAATCATCCCCAAGTTTGCCACCCTTATATGTGGAATATTTTCTTCAAATATAAATGGGGCCACTACTGAGGTACCCCCTTTTCAACAAAAAAAAATCATCCAAAACAGGTTACAAATTTTAGTAGAGTTATCGCGTAACATAGATACAAAAAACATAGTCGAATTGAAAACCTTCTTCCTTTTTCGAACTCGGTTAACAAAGATACGATTGTTTATACAAACTATTTTACATTACGTTTTTTAATCAATTGCTAATATTGATCGTGTCTTCAAAAATAATTATAAGATTGTCCTGACAGGTAAAATAAACAAATGCCCAAGTGGAAGTCAGACTAATTCGATTGGCTCTTGTCTGGTAGTCCTTGAAGTCGGGTGTTACTTAGAGTAAAATTACGAGTGTATATTGCCCTGCTGTTGTTAATATTTTTGTCTCAAGTTGAACAATCGAACGGACGTTTGATTTGTCAGCGTTTCTGGAGGAAGAAAATGAAAGGAAATTATTTATTGGTAACAATGTCATACCGACGCCGGAAAGCGATCGTGTCGTATCTCGAAAAAATATTTTTTCGTTATACGACGTCGTTTTTTGGCACTGATTTTTTACGAAACATACGGAAAAATGGTGTAAATAGGAAAAATTTGCTATTTATTATGATAAAATAGATACACCAAGAATTTTGTTGAGCGTTTCAAAATACTTACAGCATTTTATCATGTACAGCCAACTATGGTTCACCGAGATACAGCAAATTCGCTTCTCGATAATTGTATTTAGTTAGAAATACAACAATTTAATACAATCTGGGCTTATTGAAGTTACAATTTACAACTTTATAATTCAGTGAATGTGGCACTAGAAATGCAGTGATAATTCAATATTATTATTGGCATGTGCTAGCTACTGATCGAATTTGATACTTAAGTATGTATAATATCTAATCAGTTAATTTTGGAGTCGGTGCCAGCGAAGGCAAGTTTACAAACACTGGTACACTAGCATCCAAGGTATTTCTTTGTTTTTCTTTTCTTGGCTGGTACCGACTTTTTTTAATATATAGTAGACACATGCTCGGCTACAATTTCACATGATGTTAAGCGACGATGTGACTGACGATGGGACGCGTTTGTCTAAAAAATGCCTATTCACTCTAGCCTTGAATAGCCCCAAATTGTACTGTTCGGGAAATACAGATGTAGAGCATTCCATTCCTTTGCCATACGCATCAGAAAGGAGGAAGCAAAGCGCTTAGTGCGAATAGGTGGAATATCAACGACATAAGAATGGAGTGCTCCGGACCTTCTAGTCGACCAAAGAAGGAACGGTGAGGGCGGAACCAAATTGAAAAGTTCCTGCGCACACTCCCCGAAATATATCCGATAGAAAACCGACAAGCAGGCTTCTTTTCTGCGATGGTCGAGATTTTGAAGCTTCGACTCCACAAGAGAATTATTGTTAACAAGTCTCTTTGCTTTTCGCTCCACCGAGTCCAAGGCAGCTAACTAGTAATGGAGCCGTTCCAAAGGTGTCAGCAGTACTCCATACAAGATCGAACTTGTGCTTTATACAGATTTAAAAGCTGTTCAGGTGTAAGGTACCGCCTGACCTTGTAAAGTGTGCATAGTTTTCTAGCAGCAGTTTTTGCCAAGCACTCGATGTATCGCCCAAAGTTGAGGTTGGATGATAAGTCTAGACCAAGTAACTCAAGGTGGTCCCTTATCGGAAAGTCGAAGTCAGATGTAGGGGACTCCGTTTCGATGTGAAAAGACGCTTATGTTTTAGCCGCATTAAACCT
>NW_020654422.1:369106-372664 GCF_003589595.1 Hyposmocoma kahamanoa
CTGTTGTCTCGGGCGTCTGGCACATAACTCACCGCCACTGTGCTGTCGTCTGCGTACCCAAAGATACCGGGCATCAGCAGCAGGTCGTTGATATGCAGCAAGAATAGAGTGGCGGAGAGGACAGATCCCTGAGGTAAACCGACATTTATACCATGAGGAACAGACGAGTAACCATGTACAACTATACGCATTGACTTATCATTCAGAAAATCGCCTATCCATGTGCAAAAGCCAACAGGAATTCCGTACGCTGGAAGGCTATCATGCCAAACCCTATCAAAGGCCTTTGATATGTCTAAAGATACTGCAAGCAATTCACCGCGTTTCTCGACAGCCTCGCTCCATAAATGTGTAGCATACGCAAAAGATCCCCAGTAGACGGACCACGGCGAAAACCATACTGTCGATCATTGAGGAGATCGTTATCTTCGAGGTATCCAAGGAGACGGCTATTCATTACACGCTCCATAGTCTTACAGAGTATGAAGGTGATTGCAATAGGTCGATAATTAGATGGGTTGGCATGACTACCTTTCTTAGGTACAGGCTGTACATTTTGTTGACGTCTAATTTGCGTAAAGTTTTCAACACCTCTTTTTGTCAGATAGTGATCTCGGGCATTTCCGAGTCACAGCGAGGTGGTGTTTGCAAAGTAGCGTCAAGACGGGAGTTGAAAGCAAAAAAAAACAAAAAGATTTGCTTTCTCTTCAGCGGTATGAGCCAGCGATCCGTCGACTCTCATTAAAGGCGGAAGGGATGACCTGCAGAAATTCGCTTCGACTATTTAGCGAGTGACCAGAATGCTTTATTTCCTGAAGGGTATGAAGCTAACCTGGCCCCAATACGATTAATATGGCCGAAACGAGCTTTCCGTATCGCTTTTTTGCAGAATCTAGCGGCTTTATTAAAGGCTTCCTTCAGACGAAGGGTTTCCGGTGCTTAACGATCTCGAGCATCAGCTCGAGCCCAGTACGCAGATCGCTTTAGCGTTTCCGCAGAAGCACACTCAGCGTTAAACCAAGGGCGAGCTTTGCCGCTGGAGGAGACTTCGAAATACAGAATAAAGTATTCCATAGCCCGAATAATCACCTCAGAGGCATCGTCAGAAGAGAAGCACGCGTTTGCGTTTACGCTTGTGATGAGATCTGTTCTAAACGTCTCCGTGACCTCGAAGACCCCGATCTCTCTGTAATGTGGGTTCTGGTGAACACTGGACTGGAACAAATTGTCTACCCGCTCACGCGATGCGCTCATCCTACCGCAAAATGGCGGCTATTTGGTTTCGCAAATTAGAAAAGGATTCAGTTTGAATACAAGTTCTTAAAAATAAAAATTATTATTCTGCATTGCTAAATAAATACCCTCCGTACTACAACAAAAACATCTCAAATAAAATGCAGTAATACACCGCAAATCCTGCATTTAAAAAGCACTAATGAAATTTTTGGTGTACTTGGGTAAATATATATATATATATTCCGTTTGAGTGGTTCTAACGTTTACCATGAAATTACTCCTTAAAGTATAGTTTATAAACATTTATATTCAGGGTAAACTTAAAAAACGTTACTTACGGTATGTTTTCAATAAATAAACACCGAAATCACCAGCACAAACAATAACACACACAATTATCGTGACGTATTTTTGAAGTTGTTTTTTTTTAAATGACAGATCCAGGCATTAAAAACTTTATGGTTTGCTAGAGTAGTTACCGAAATAGCAATTAGTATTAGTTCTTTTACCTGTTATAACTTCGATATCCGATAAATCGGTATAAAATCATCACCGGCACCTCTAGGTGTGGTATGCGTCTACAGCTGCATGTATCGCGTGAGCGGCTATTCAATTGCATCTTAAAGATACTCGGATTGTATGTGCTCGGAAATATAGTCGCATGCAGAGAATTCCATTCTTGGGCTGTACGCATGATAAAAGATGACGAAAAACGCTTAGTACGCTTGAAGGGAATATCGACCAACCACCTTACGATGCGAAGTTGAAAGAGCTCATGGGCACACTCATCGAAATATATTCAACAAGTCTCCTGGCTCTGCGTACGTGTACAAAGAGGCTGATTGCTAGTCCCGATTGTCGGTAGAATCTAGCTAAAGAAACTGTGACAATCATGGCTTTCAGTTTTTGGGAGATTTTCCTTTCCCCAAAAGGCATTATTTTAATTATAAAAAGAGAATTGCTGGTGTATCAGATATTAATCAAAAAAGAAAAAGAAAATGGAGCACATTGTAATTTGTTTTCTATTTTATTATGTCCATTTTATACACAAGTTAATATACTACCTGTATTCGGGTAACTTGCCTCTATTCAAGCAGAGGCATTGTGTACGTATTTATGAAAATGTAATATAAATTTATTTTATTGAATATCTTAATATTTTACTACCATTACCAGTATTTTCACAAATTATATGAATATCTCATATAATTTATGTAAATGGGAACGTACCATTAATAAGTGGTGTGTGTGGTTTTATCAGAATGTGTTTGTGTGTTGTATGTATATCGGGCTTAAATTGACCGTAGCATAGGGCAAGTTCAAGGCGAGGGCTACAGAAGGCCAATAGCGTCGCTCATATCAATCTTGTTTAATCTAGACAGAATGGCAATTATTGACCGGAATGGCTATTTACGAGCTCACGTAACAATAGTCTTTTTACAATGGCAATGTTGAGACTATGTTTCCAACCATTATTGGACACAAAAATTATTGAAGAGCTCATGCAATAGGAGTGTTTTTTACAATGGCAATATTGAGACAATGCACTTCATTTCTCATTACACAGAATGAAATTATAAATGCTAATGTAACGAAATTTAAATGAATAATATAAGAAATAATAATGATAATAACGTGCCAGTCAACCTCACCAATTATCTGATCACAAAATTGATAATTCTCAGTGCTATGAGTTCCAAAGCAAAGAAATAACTCTAGGGGACCAATTCAGAAAAGTTCATTCCTCAAATTAGTTCTATCGATTGCTTCTAATCGATCCCGGGCCTTCTACACGGGACGCCTACTGTGCAAACCATTGGCCCATCAAGGTGCTCATAAATAATTTCTTTTCGGATTTATTAAGTATGTTTGTGAATGTTTAGTAGCTGTCTTTAACGATGAAAGTAGTAGACATCGTGATGAAATTCGTCAGAAAAGTTAACGACCTTCGGAAAATGGCGGAAATTTTTAATGGGTGCGGTTACGGAAGAAAAAAACCATGGAAGTGCCATAAGCCTCGATTACTATCGGAACCGATGTTGTCAAAACGCATATAAACAAAATGATAAACACTATGACATCTTGAATCATTTGATTGGTCATAGTTTCTAATTTAAAAATATGTAACAAATTCTGGATTGTTCATAGACTTACAATTATATGGACGTCGGGTTCGCGCTAAAAAGTGTCCGCACTTGTAAGGCGCTAAAATCGTATACAGAGCGCCAAACTCCGCTTTAGTCTTCATTTGTTCTACTGACAGCGCGATACTGCGATGACATTACAATTTAAATTTCGAATAGGTTGACTTGGGACATTTTT
>NW_020654422.1:372674-375376 GCF_003589595.1 Hyposmocoma kahamanoa
TATATGGACGTCGGGTCCGCGCTAAAAAGTGTCCGCACTTGTAAGGCACTAAAATCGTATACAGAGCGCCAAACTCCGCTGTAGTCTTCATTTGTTCCACTGACAGCGCGATACTACGATGACGTTATAATTTAAATTTCGAATAGGTTGACTTGGGACATTTTTTCGTGGTTTTTGTATTAGACCCGTCGTCCATTTATTTGTAAGTCAATGGGTGCAACCGTCATTTTTTGCACTCCAAAACAGAAGAAAATGGCATTTTTCTTAGATAATTTGGCGAAAGAATGACACAACCATACCATTCAAAGCGAAAATGGCTGACTGAGCTCAGATAGGTCTTTCGAGACTTGGCAGTAATAGTTGGCAGGCGTGAGACGATAACTTTTACTGTATATTTATTGTTCTGTCGGTGCAACTTATTTCAGTGAACAATAAATGAACTAATTTTGACAGGATACAACACCAATAATATATATTTTTTTAATCTAAATCATGTATACTACGTTACGGTCTAATAGTATGGGGTATTAGTACAGATCGAAACAGAGCTTTTGTAGCACAAAAGAAATGCATTTGACCAATTTTTGGGATTCCCCCGGATGAAACATGCAGACCCTTGTTTCAGAGTCTTGGTCTGTTGCCACTTCCATCATTATAGTCCACAAAAGTTCCAAATATCTATGGGCGACGATGACCACCTTCCATGAAGTAGTCGTCTGCTCGTTTGCCTCCTTCTTACAGAAAAAAAGTTTTATTATTGTTGGATATGCGTACGCGGGGAGCGGGTGAATCAGAAAACGGCTGTCAACGCACTGATGTTTATTGAGTGAAGGTCGCGGGCGCAGCCGCGCATCTATAACTACATATATCTATACTCAACAATTATTTCACACGGTTTGTTAAAAATAGTGAACATTTTTGATTGCCACTTAAAGCTCTTCTTTGTTCGCTCTATTTTGGTGGACAAACGACTGAATTATTTTAATTCGCAATATATATGTTCCGTATCGTTTGTCTTAGCTCTGCTTAAGTATTGTGTTTTTATGTGTAAGACGTATTGTTTTGTAGTTTTTGCGTTCGCACCAAAATGCCATTAGTATATTCATTATATGTCGTTTATAAAAAGTGCTACTTACATCTTTATCTTATTTTAGTGGATTGTTCTATGTCTTTAAGAGTGGTTTGTGAAAAGCACGATTGCATCGCTACACTTGCGTTTTATACACAATTGCATCGATGCAAACACGCGCCTGCATCGGTATAAACATGTGATTGAATTGAAACAAGCCCGCGATGACATCGATGTAGTCGCCAATAAATACTAAAGTGTAGCGAAGCAATCGCGCGTTTGTATCGATGCAGTCGCGTGCCTGCATCGCGTTTGCATCGTTGCTTAAAATCGCGCGCGTGTGTAAAGGTAGAGGATTAGCGACTGCATTGCTACAGCATCGCATTTGTATCGCTGTTAAAAGGCGCGGTGTGTAACCGCCCTTACAATTCCGTCAATGTCACGTAGATAAGTACTACTTACAACATTATAGTCTGTCTTTTTTGACGACGAAGTAAAATGACATTTACTATGTTGCCAGTTTTCGTAGATTTTAATTAAGTATTTATTGTCGTTGGTTTTATCCATAGATTGTGAAAGCACGTAAATTGTCGATACAATATTTATCGACTTCAATCACTAGCTGTTTGCGAGAGGGCAACACTTTGAGAATGACTGACTATAATATTGATTACTGATGTATTGTCTCTACGGGTGTGTTTTATTCATTTCTACATATAGCGAAAGCACAGTCAAATAAGTTTTTTTAGTTGATTGTTTGTTAGCATTTTGTATTTATTATAATTACAACTTTTGTATAAAAAACTTACCTCAAAAGTTTGTGGAAGTGCATCTGTATGCGAAGTTTTATTGAAATTGTTTAGCGGATAGAGAATGAATTCTGATAAATCGGATTCATCCCCTAATTTGCGAATCTTAGGGGTGTAATATTTTCTTAAAATTTGAATGGAACCACTACAGACTACCCCCTTTACAACTAAAAAATTATCATCGAAATCGGTTTACAAAACACAAAAAAAATGGCTGTCGCATCACACTAATACATGTTAAGAAAATTTGTTTTATCGTAAACATAGGATAGTCGCAACACGTTATGCGGTAGTTTATATGAATATACATGTGCCGTTTATTTATAAATCTTTCGAGCTTCCGAGTCTCGAGGCCTCAACCTTAGCCTTGTTCCAGGCTCAAGTGTGATAAATCACGTTGAAAGTACGTAATAGTAGTTCACGTTGCAAAAAGCATGTATGTATTAGTTTTTGTTTTAGTTTGTGTAGTGTTTTACTTTCTCATACATTGACTTACAATTATATGGACGTCGGGTCCGCGCTAAAAAGTGTCCGAACTTATAGGGCGTTAAAATCGTATACAGAGCGTCATTCACGCTTTAGTCTTCGTTTGTTCGGCTGACAGCGAAGCAAGCAAAATTAGACAGTACTACGATGACATTACAATTTAAATTCAACGTTTTAGCTTTTTCATATTCCTTTACATGTCATTACGTTTAAATAGGTTGACTTGGGACATTTTTTCGTGGTTTTTGTATTAGACCCGTCGTCCATTTATTTGTAAGTCAATGTTCTCATAGTTATTCTTTAACTGTAGCATGCGAGTTTGTGTGTGTGTGTGTGTG
>NW_020654422.1:375386-414929 GCF_003589595.1 Hyposmocoma kahamanoa
GTGTGTGTGTGTGTGTGTGTGTGTGTGTGTGTGTGTGTGTGTGTGTGCGCGCGTGCGTGCGTACGTGCGTGCGTGTGTGCGTTTAAGTTGTTTTGTGCCCGCATCTAGCGCGTAGTACTTATGGGTGACCTCAGCTTCATAGCGGTTAACACTGATGCTAGATGAGCAGGAGTCGTGTTCCAACGGGAAATAATTAGGGTAATGCACTTTTCTGTGGTTGTTCTGGATGTCCCGGAGTAAATTTCGTTGCTATGGTATTCATATTTACAATTTCTTGGACCAAGTAATTGGTGTGGGTATCTGAGACTATTATTAATATCGTCAACTGCAAAGTCTATAATACAGCACCCAACACGCCGTGAAGATACGTCGAAAGTATCATTGTAGCTGCAATTCTATTTACCATTGCACAAGTACTCAGTAACATATAAATATATAATAGAATTTTCAGTACACCTCAGATTTTTGACCGATTTTTTTCCTAAACATATTTTGACATTTAACTGAAATTAGAAACGAGTCTATACAACCTCAAATGGCTTTGGTTGATTCCGCTTAACAGTGACAGTGTTGAATTAATAATTTTGGAAAAAATATATAGCAAATATGAGGATATACATCATTACTATAGGGTGTGAAAACACGATTTCTAAAAATTTTCACTATAGAAAAAAAACACAAACACCTAGAAATTTTACAAGAAAACTGCTACTATTCAATAGTTACTGTATATATACTAAAGATTTTTATTTTATATCAACTGAACTCAATAGAATACGTATACTATGTTTTTCAAATAGCTTTAATTTTGTTTACAAAAAAATAAATTCTGAAATAAAGCCAGTGTCCCTGCCACTTGACTCAAGCAAAATTACACGTAAACACGGAAAAAACTTGAACAGAGGTAGTATCTACCCGATCGAAAACCATAAGTCTGTAGCTGTGTAGAGTGATCACTCAAATAAATAAGTAAATAACCATTCTAGCTTTACACGCAGTGCTTAATAGACATAGATCTATAAATAAAAATTCTATTATGGGATCAAATATAGACGCCATTGAATACTACCTATTAAAAGAATATAACAGTAGTTTCACTCCTTGTGAAAGAGGTCGTCCAGGGAAGTATTATTTCTGTTTCCATTTTAGATGACGGATGATGTCTATTTTACATTCTCGCCGCTTCTATGTTCTAAAGGACGCATTTTGAATTTTTAACGGGATGGGCGGTATTCCCGGGCGCAGTAGCTTGGGGTCCGGTACTCAAGTTCAAGAAGTTGAGTACTATTATTATCCTGTACTTGGTACTTGGTATCCGCAACTAGATGTCAAAGCGCCTATTTTTATTATTATGTATCACGTATGTCATTTAAAATTTAAGTGTTTTATCGAGTACTTATGTAGGTATTCGTGATCGTTACACATAGGAAATGAGACTATTTTTTTCGGATTTAAATCGCGTATATTTGTTTTTTCAAACAAACCAAGCCCTTTATAGGTCCCATGGTCACGATTCACTGGTTTGTTTGAAAAAACTAATATACGCGATTTAAATCCGGAAAAATAGTTTAATTTTCAAATGTTTTATTTATATAGTGTAAATTTAAATATATAGATGTCTTCTATGTGTTGTACTGAAAATTATCAAATATAAATCATTGTCCTGTAATTTTTATCTTACTTTTTCATCACCAGTTTATTTTTATGTTAATTTTTCATCACAAATATTATTTTCATTTGCAAAAGATGTACATTTTCATTTGTTGACGTAGGAAGTTCATTTTCCGCATATTAGATTCTCCAAGAAAAATAATTGTTTTCCACTTACGGCGAAAACTGAGTCGTGAAAAGCTTTCTTTTCTTTGAGTTAGAATCCTTGTGAAAATATTAAACAGGCCTTGCCCTAAGTGCGGTGTCAAACATTTTAACGGTTTGTTAATTATTTATTTATTTACGAATAAAAGTAGATAGTTCTACAGAGGCCGCGTTAGAGATTTTGTACTTTGGCCTTGTAACTACACCTCTATGTTAATGAGAAATTTCTATTAACGCTCACTATACCACCTTGAAATCGTGATGTGTCGTCTAATAATCCCTTACACAGGCTGTGCCTTTACCACAATGTTATCTGTACTGATTTTGGGTTACCTATCAGTAGTCCGAAATTATTTCCAGAAATAACGTTTGGTCGAAATTTTATGAACCTCGAAAGTAATCTTGAGAGCAAAATGTTTTTTCTTTCAAACCTAACTTAACCTAACCTAACCGAACGTAATCGTGTCTTTGCGATAAATATCCAACACATCGTGAAAGAACAACGGTTTCGCTATAATTAGGTTCTTGGTGTAATGAAAATTCATACAAACGTTATTTCGGAAAAAAAATTCGAGTTTGTGATAGGTTACCCTGATTTTGATGTACGAAGATCAGACTATTTTAAGAGTTATTTTCACTGTTACTAAAATTCTTTGTGAACATTATTACATTTTAAAATTTTGTTATTTTAGCAACATTAGTGGATTTCTAACACAGAAATCTACGAATACGTGGAAGTAACCACAAACAAAAAAGAGAATGCGAATTCCACACAGCGATATCGAGATAGGCTTGAAGCTATAGCAACCGACTCAGAAGGAAAGTTATCCCGTAGAGAGGGAAATTCCTGGAGGAGGTCCTTGTTGAAGGACATACTCTACACTCCATTGAACCTGGAACACGTTTGCTTATAGTGGAATTGCACAAAATGTATCTTACATCCATTAACTTATTGCTGTGGTATCATTTGAACCGTATTCATTAATATTTCATAACTACCACTCAGGTAGGAGCGTCTATTGGTCGTGGTCTGCCAAGTCATTAATGTAGAGTACGAATCGGAGCAGTACGAAATAGGACCATAAAATATCACCCTGCGGTACACCACCCTCCAAAACTTTTATATTAGATTTTACTACCTTTCCCTGTGTTTGTCCAGTTACATAACATATGTTTCTTGTTGGCGATATTGAAGTGAAAATTTTATTAGATCATAGCACGGGTCTCTCAACACATATTCCTATTTTTGTTCAGTAGTAATTTATAGGATACAAAGTCGAAAGCTTTTGTAATATCTGTAAATACAATTGAAATTGCATCCGGAATACTCTCTGTAATGTTTGTTAATGCGCATTTACAGCGATACTTGTTGATTGTTTTTTTTTTGTAAACGGAATAGTTATTGTTTTAAAATCTTAGATTTTTCTAAGAACCTATAAATATGTAGTTTGGATGACTGGTATTAAAACAATGGGAAAGTATTTCTCTCAATTTTTATATCCCTTTTTAAATCAATGACTTGACATTTGCATGACTTTGAGCCTGAATGGTGACGCTGCGTTGTACTACATATAAGTTAGAACTACACGGCATATAATGGTACGTTGAAACGGTGCGCGGCGATGGAAGGCGTTCACATCGAACAAGGGGCCAGGAGACGAAGCCAGGAGCGGCGTTACGTCGCGACAACGCAATATTCTTGTGTCACTCTTTGTGTGACGTTGCAAAGCTTCGGCAGCGCCCTATTGGTGTGCACAATATAAATATATATAGATATTATGAATTCTTCTTCTGGTGCTATTCAATACAATTAGAAACTGACACGTTTACAAAGCAATCATAAATATTCAGTATTTTGTAACAATCACTGGCCTTTGGTCCCATTGACCGGTTGAAACTCACCATTGTCAAACTGAATTCTAAGTCATTAAATATAATCCTTCTGTATTATCAACTTTCAAAATGTCTACCGCCCCCGACACTGATTCTATTCACAACCTCACCCCACTGTCGCCCATCCAATCCGTCCATTTTACCGAGATCCCGTTCCGTATTCATCAAAACAGCATAGTTAGTCATTTGCATTGACAATTCATCCCTTTCATTAGTCAATTAGTAAATTAATAGTCAATAAAATACTGTTTCTAATTTTCAATCAATTAAAACTATAAATTAATTCAAATTACTTATACAATCCATATCGAGCCCTCGATAAATTAAAATTATTTTCCTTGGATTCGTTCCGTGGCTTGTTGGCATAGCACCGTTTGCTAGGAGATATCGTCGGTTAGAATCCGGTCGGAACAAAGGACTTTTTTCTGAGTCTTTCTATTAGTAGTCTGATCTTTGTATAAATAATTATAACAAACTAGTGTAGTCATTTCACAAAAAAATAATTGAATAGCATGGTGGTGAAACATTCTGGTAATAAATAAAAAATTAATGAAACTTCTCGCTATTTACCAGCTCCTAAATTCTATCGTCACTGTATATCACTAAAAAAGAACAAAAGATTCGTAATATTCCCAATTTCCAGATAGCGCTTAACATATCAATATTAGAGATAGAATCTAAATCCGTCAAATCCGCGGAAATAATATGTTGAATGCTGCCAACCTTAAATATAGAATAGTATTCTTAATAATAGACAAAGAAAATGTAATATTTCTCTCTATGATGGTGGATGGTACGTGGTGATAAGGGAATATAGCTTTCCAAAAGGCAATACTTTATTTGCCTTAGGGTTTTGCATAATCTGTAGAAAAATTGTATTTTATAATTATCATCAAGTCAGAACTTATCTTAAACTTACTTATCGAAAATTACCAAAATTTCGGTCCGTGTAATAGGCATTGAAACTATATATTCTGATAAATCACTACTAGGTATTTGTTTTTAGATCATTTCAACTATTTATAATGTGATTGACTTTGGTAAGTTAATATCCAAAAAAGGATGATGAAGTTTCGATAATACGGAGTGGTACGCGGGACCGAAACCCTTTGAAGTAGGAATTAAAACCGCAAACTATATTTTCTCGGGAAAGGTTAAGACTGTCATTCGTTACGTTGTGTTTGCGGTGTTTGTAAACAACAACAGTTTAATTATCAACCTAGGAATCTCAAGAATAAGACGCGACTGCCTTTTATTGTTTGAAATTCACAGTGTACCCCCACAAGGAATTAAAAATACAGATGCTAAGTTTTGAAATCTCTCATAGCAACATAATATTATATTGTTTTTATCAATTACATTAAATTTTTTTGCACTTATGTCAAGTAATGCTGCTGCCAAGCTTATTTTGAATAATATGATTGAATAATGACTAACGACTTCGTGAAATCTTTATTGCTTTTGATCTGGAAGATCGATAATGCAATATAATTCTCAAAATCTAGCGGTAGACACTTGAGAATAGCTACCAAAAGTTTATGCGATTAATAAAACGAATTTTATACGACATTTTCTACGGTGATATTTAATGTCTCTTTTGATAATCGGCTCTCTCAGCGTGCTAGGGTTTTACCATTGACGCAACTGCAAGACTGTTTTTTCTGCATAGACGATTTCGAAATGCGCAATCCAACTCGTATACAGTTTTTCATTATAAATACACACATATTGAACAGTATTTAGGTGAAATACATAATAACCGTAAACATTTCAAAGGTTTTCTTTATAGTACTTACCATATTAGGAAGAATAACGTAGTAGGCCAGGTGCAAGGTATCATTTTCGGAAAGAATAGAAGGTGGAAAGCCGAAAGGTGGCATGTAGCGGGTCATTCCAATGCCACTGTTACATCTGAAACAAAAAAGTCATATGAAATCGTAAAGTACGCTATATTTAAAGAGAAAAAGAGAAAGTTTTATAAATTACTTTCATGTATGTACGCGGTAATGTGAGCATTACTGTGTTCTGGTTTGAAGGATAATGGTGCTGGTGAAATTACAGGCACATGGGACTCGTCAACTTATATCTCAGGGTGACGGGCGCGGTGGCAGTCCCTCAAACCTTTGCAGTTTAAAGATCTGGCATTGCAACTGATACTGCACGACTTGTTCGTCTCTTCGCTTGATATCATAGAAAAAAATTGTGGTATGGTACAAAATAAATGAGCGTGTAGAAAAATTGGGTACAAGTTGAGGAAGTTGAAGTCTGCCTACTTCATGAGACAGGTATAACGGTACAACGATATGTAACGAAATTGGAAATTTTTATTGTCTATTCATTTATAACTATTTTTTCGAACCTTAATCACATATATTTGTTTTTTCAAAGAAACCAACGTTTTCGGCTCTTTAAAGATCTCCTGATCATGGGCGACTAAAGTGAATAATGTTTTTTTTTAAGTATTATAGATTATATTTGAATATTGTAACGAAAGCATCAATGCAAACACAAATACCGAAACGAATAAAAATGTATCACAAAAAAAGTTACGTGACTTATCTAATGTACGATTTAAGTTCCGAGATTAGACAATTCAATCTTCTTTAGTCAGCCTATAAGAACAAATGGTTGTACATAATAGAAGTAAATTAGACCACACATGAGGTGACAATTGTTTTCAATCTACCGCTAAGCTTGGGATGTAAGGCGTTTGTTAACAAGTGTTTGATGTTTATGTTTCGCGAAGTTGCAAAGTTTTACATTATTTCGGTTAAGTTAAACGGTTGTTGTTTCATAGTTAACAAAAGACTTGTATGTTTAGGACTCTTGTATATTGATTGTTCAAATAATTATGTTATTCAAGTATTTGTGTTTGAAATTGGACTTTCACTTATTGTCGAATTGTTTCTACCGTTTTTCATAGAAGAAGTACGAAATGTAACATTTATTTTATTTCCCTTTTTCTTCAAGTCATCGATACTCAAAGTTAAGCGTAGATTTTCTCTAACGGCCTCCATCCTGGTCGATTTTCGGATTTATGTATCCAGTTACCGTCCAGTCCGTTCTATCAGGTCGCCTATGTGTTATGATATTACCTCATCTATCTGCTTTTATATATAGCACATGTGCTGCCCACTTCCATTTTCTGATAGCTTCAACCTTAACTCTGTCAGACCACCAGTTTTTTGCGGATATCAAAGGTTCTTCTATGATTTTAGACAGAAATGTCAAGCAAAGTCTGTCCACTATCACATTGCTTTGTGTTTAGTTAACATAAATATTTACTATTTTTAATACAGTGGAAGCAATAGAAAAGTTAAACTTCATATATCATATTTACTTTAAATAAATAAAGCGATCCGTCCTGTCGGCGACTAAATACTATTTCACATTAATGCCGTTGCCAATTTCCTGATAATCATATCAAAGAAACTTTACACTGGTTAAGTGTGTTTGTTACTAATTTTACAGTTAACTACCACTTGCAAATTAAGGAAAGCTAGTTTCGAATAGTGACTAGATATAGATATGACACAATATATTTTTTAAATTTTATATTAGATTGTGCATTGAGATTTTTGCAAAATAACTCTATTACTTTTATTGTTATTATTAATACAAAGATCGAACACATGAAAACATTTCTTTGACCCGGTGGAACTTGAAACCACGATCGTGCTGCACCGTAGCATTGCTGTTACCAACAGAGCCACAGGTCAGGTTACCGAGCTGTCGAAAGTCTCCTTTGTGTTGTTATAGATTTTTGTACTGGCTTTCGGCTCCAATCCAACTCCTCATCAACTACTTACAGCAGGTCTGTCGTATTTTTTCCAGCCCGAACTGCTAGATCAGGTTGTGGGAGCCCTATTTCCAGAAAGGGCGCACCACACACCTCCGCCGATGGCGCCGGCAGCGGAACCAAACCAGAACGAAGGAGGTAGCACGGGTGCACACGAAGTGACTGAGGCAGGGTTGGGTGCAGCGGTGTTGAGGCTGCGTGCCCAAAATACCACCCCAGACTCGGATGGGGTACCTGGTCGTGCACTGGTGCTGGCCTTAGGTCCCCTAGAACCGCGAACGAGAGCGCTCTTGAGTGCCTGCTTGAAGCAAGCCCATTGTCCAGAGAGGTGGAAGATTGGTAAGCTGGTCCTGCTCCAAAAAGAGGGACGATCGGCCGAGTCGTCATCGGCGTACAGACCGATCGTGCTGCTGGATGAATTAAGTAAGCTTTTCGAGCGAATGATCGCTGCTCGACTCATGCGATTGAAAGAGGCAGAACCGGACCTCAGCGCCAAATAGTTTGGTTTCCGTTGAGGCAGGTCCACCATTGACGCCATTGCACAGTTGAGGGACCTGGCGGACGAGGCGGTGGGCAATCGCGAAGTGCTCTTGGCGGTGTCTCTCGACATCGCCAACGCCTTCAACACACTGCCCTGGTCCATCATACTAGAGGCGCTGAAGTTCCGTTGCGTGCCCGAGTGTCTACGGAAGACGGTAGAGTAAAGCCTCCGATAGAGCCGTACTGTATCCAAGCCGCGATGGGGTGGGTCGAAGGAGCGTGTCGTGCGGTGTGCCACAGGGGTCAGTCCTGGGACCGCTCCTGTGGAATATCGGGTACGACTGGGTGCTGCGTGGGGAGCGCATAGGTGGAGTTGATGTAGTGTGTTACGCCGACGACACCCTGGTTACGGCCCGAGGCAGCACGCACCGGGAGGCTATAGTGTTAGTCACGGCTGCGGTTGCGCATACCGTGACCAGGATTCGGCGTTTGGGCCTAGAGGTAGCACTGGAGAAGTCTGAGACTGTGTGCTTCCACGGGCCTCGGAACGCACCGCGTGTGGTCACGATATTGGTGGTGGGGGGAGTCTCCATTGCTGTTAATAGTACCATGAAGTACCTTGGACTGGTCCTTGACAGTCGATGCAGGTTCGAAGAGCATTTTACAAAGCGGCATACGTCATGTCACGTACTGAAAGAGTCTCTTTCTGACTTCTTGTATACATTGGCCTGTAAGCAAAGCAGTTTGGCAACATCTAAGTAGATGCAATATAGTATAGTATATTTGATGATTTTCGGTACTTCTGTGCCATCTGAACGTCTTTTCTCACTTTTTATCGAAATTAATTTTGAAATTATTTTTATGAGATCGGTTCAAGAGCATCTGATCCGATCCGTAGATCGATTCAGAGGCATATGATCCATTACGATAAAAAATTGTATGTCCCTAGTTTGCATGGACTTACCATACTTGTTTTATTATACTATGTCAGGAAATTTTGAAATCCTGTCGTATATAGTACATTTATGATGTATCCTCAGTGGTGCATTCCATTTAGAATTTTAGTATTGCCACTGTAAAGCACATTAGCCATGCAAAATAAAATAAAACAAAAGCTGTTCATATTAATGAGTAAACAGAATTTTTCGAGCATTGAGTTAGCAACGTCATTGAATTTTAGAAAGAGATTTTAAAATCTATAAGTTTCATAGGTTTCACAAGTGGCGTTTTTTTAATGTGCTTAAACTGTATAATACTAATTTTAAAATATCCGCGTTTTACAACGGCTTTAACGATTCGGAGGTAAGTTTAGTTACTCCTTAAATGGATACTAATAACGTAGCGAAGCAACAAGTAACTTCAAAGGCTTTAGCTGTACCGGCCACAAAGTAGCGGTAAGCGTTAATTTAACGAGACAAAAATCAATTGCATTGGAATCGATACATTTGTCCCACTGACCGATTGTGCCCTGCAACTAAAGTGGAACGCGATTGAATTAATATTGTACAACGAACTTTAAAATGTTCTGCGTCGAGTGCTCTCTCAAGAGCAATACGGTATATAAATTTCAAGCGCAAAAAAAACCTTTACATTTTCAGAATCGGTAGATATAAAAAGTGAAGAAATATCATGTAAGTTCATTGAATAACATTGTGTTATTTTTTTATTTTACTACCATGATTCAATTACTTTGAGTTTGTTAAGATCGAACACTAAGAAAATTTATTTCGTTCCAGCTGGCTTCGAGCCAGCGCCTTCAGCATATCGTGCCTGTCGCTCTCCCGAGCTACATAACGAATCAGCCGACCATACAAGTTTCTCTATGCGCTTGTTGCAGATTTTGTTTTTGGTTTTAACGAGTTTTCTGCCTTAGCGCCGTCTGCGAGAAATCTATGAAAGTTTCATTTACTCAACCTGGTACCTTTAGCGCCTACTCGCGCAGCCGCCGCGCGGCGACCGCCCGGTTACCACGGTTTCACGTACATTAATGGCGAATCTGATTTCTATTTACTAGGTAACACCATTTAAATTCCTCTGAATACATAATACCAAAGAGAAGCCAGGCTTTCCCGCACGCCCGGGATGATTATGTTAAAACCCATGCTATGTCATTTAAGTTAATACGTAAATGCTAAATAAAAGAGCGTACTTTGCTATGACAGTTAGACGCACGCGGTCGCTTTGCGGCGGCAACGCGGTCTCTTCGAAATTCGTGTCGAATAAATGGGCCATTACAATGTTGATAGAATCCTAATGTCAATTTGTGTATACATACGTCAATAAACTTATATTGCTTATTGCTTTTATGAACAAAGTTTGAACTTGAATTGCTCTACGCGAATTCGATTTAAGTTAAATCGCTCTATTAATAAGTAATTAAGCATTTGATATCCATCTCATCTGATGGAAAGTGAGAATGTGGTCGACGATGTAGTATGCACCCCTAAATAATGCCTAGTCACTCTGACCTTGAAAAAGTCCAAGTTATATCGTTCGGAGAAGAAGTCCGCATGCAAGAAATTCCACTCTCTACACGCTCGCCATATAAATGTGGAAGCGAAACGCTTTGTCCTAAATCCTGGGTAGATCCACAACATAGGGGTGGAATCGCAGCCCACGTCTATTCCCTCAATGATGGAAAGGAGAAGCCACCCATAAGCCTCATAAGTTTACCATAAATAGTATGCAGCGTGGCTCCTGTTCGCTCTCACCTGATGATATCCTTGTATCAACATCAGTTACCTACAATTAATTTACCTTTTATGTTATGTAGACTGCGAGTGTTATATCATCCTTTACGACGCTAATGTATATAATTTACAAGTCTGATGAGAATTAATTACTCACTTCACAACACACTCGTACAACTTGAAACTTCGAACTCTAACTATGTAAATAACTATGCCTGCAGGCTTAATGGCCTAAGTTTAATCAGAGTCGAGTTACAAGTTTGAAATCATTATCAAAAATTGTTTTGGTATGTATTGATATTATCGAGTTCATAGTATTGTATTGATATTATTATTGACCAAAAATGCTAACATACGTTCATAATGCGTTGAGACTATAAGGAATGGGCACAGTTTTGATTCTTTTCGAACTAATATATCAACTTACTTAGGGGTTGGGAACCCCTCAATCCACCGTGCCAGGGCCCATCAATGGAATAAAAAGTATTAAGTAGTGAGAACATCACGTTTTCTTACAATAAGGAATTAATGAACAAGTCTACTTAATTAAAGCTAATTATTATCTGTTAGTTTATTTTATTTCTCCCTCTTTCTTTCTCGCACACCGTTGCCGGCTTATGACTGACCCTTATTATCTCAGCGGCCCGGAATCTTGGCCAATCACTAATCTCGCGATTGTATAAGTTTTAAGTGCTTCTAATAAGTATTTCTCATGAAGGTATGTAGAAATAATGTTTACCCTTATTTCAAGAGGGTAATTAATTATTTCTGAGTGCACTGTCACACAATTTTTAAGTTTTAGTTGAACCGGGTCATTTGGGCAACAAGGTTATGGGATAAAAGTTTATGTTTTGAAAAGTGCTGTTGTTTATGCTTTGTTTATGCTTTGAAAAGTGCATTACTTGCGCTCGAAGTACCATTCTCCCTATCTAGTATTTACCTTTCTAATATTTATATGTATTTTTTTGTTAAGTTACCATTGCAGTGTACATATTCTATTCCATTCTAAATTTATATTTGTGTTAAATTTATGGAGCAGCTTGGTCTTTTTGTAGTTTATCGTTTTATATTATGTAAATCTTGTATGTGACCGTTTGTTTTCCTGAATAAAAAAAAAAAAAAAAAAAAAAAAAAAGTGTACCGGGTTCGATTCCTTAGTTTTATTTTCCCTATGAGGGTAGAAAATCAAATAAAGAATTCCGATAATTGAAGTAATAGTAACAAAAAAAAAATAATTTACAAATTGAGTTCTTAGGTTTTTGCGATTGTTACACATAGGAAATAAAATTATTTTTCCGGATTTAAATCGCGTATATATGTTATTTCAAACAAACTGACGTTTCGGGCCCTTTACAGGTCCCATGGTCACGGTTGACCACAGTCACAGTCAACCGTTTCATTTCCTATAAATAATTTACAATTTAAAATTTAAATTTTAAAAAAACGATACATAAATTTATTATGAGTCGTGGTAACGTGCTGACTTTAGGTTTTCCGCTTCCGACTATGTCTTCTATATATTTGCCGGCGCAGAAGAAAGGCCACAGGACGAGCAGCAATTGGTAGCCGTCCAGCGGAAATGCTTCGTCCTAGTCCAGACATAGTCAAGCTCCAGGTGTATGAACTCGAAGGAAGCTCAGCAAAGGTAGCTTTCCAAGCCGAAGGTAATTTTTATTTATTTAAATGCAAGTCACAACAATATATTTCCATTAAAAATCTTATTTCTATGACACCCCGCGGGGGTATGGCATTTGGTCCCTATTTTATATAAAACAAAATAATAACTTAAAATTACATGATTAAAATTACATGTCAGTATTCATCATTGGTCTTCGTCAAATACATAAAATATCATAACATTTTAGTTTAATTACAAAATTACATTAATTTGTCATTATAAAATTCATTTAAATTATAATAACATTTGTCAATTAACAATATTTTTAATTTGTTATTGAAAATTCTATAATTAGTTTCACTTCTAATGTGCTCGGGTAGTTTATTGTGGATTTTTATAGCATTATAGTACGGACTATTCTGATACATGCTAAGTGTACATTGCGGAAGGCTTAATGTATTCTTAAATCTAGAGGGTCTTAGTGAAGTGGGTATGGCATTAATAAATAATTCCCGGTTTTTCCTAATAAATTTAGCAATTTCTATTATTATTATTATTACTAATTTCTATATTATTTTCCAGCCCGAATATGACTATTTTCCTGAAGGTGACTCCCTAAAGCGGGAACTTTCACTTTCACACCTATTTAAATACGTTTAATGTGATTGGGAAGCAATAATCTTCGTTAAAAATAAAAGTGTTGCACTTTCGAAAATACGTTAACGGTTTTTTATGTCGTCAGCGCGGTCAAGCCGAGCGTGGAGTAGCTCTGAAGACATTCTGACGCTGTGTCAAGAGCTCGGCCGCCGCCGGCGCCTCCCGTCTCTTCGTCTCCGACATCATTCGAAAATGCAACGTAACCTGCCATAGATTTAACCAATTATGTCTATGGTAAATCATGGTTTTAATGTTTTATAATCAATTGTTATTTAAAAATACATATTTGTTGAAGATAACACATGTGTTAAATTTTTAATAGTGTTAAATTTGAAAAGCGATTTATTCTAAAACGAATTTAACACCGTTGTAACGTTCCGTTACACTGTTAAGTTACCGACATTTTGTGTTTTTGAGTGTTTAATTCCATATTTAAAAGAGAAAATTAGCCAATAAAAATGCCTTTAACCCCAACCCAAGTTGCATAGGCCGTAACTTTAATCGAGCAAGGGCTATACGTGAAGTAACTATCATTCTGAACGTGCCACATTCTTCAATGCAGTAGTAGTAGGTGCTTAACACGATACCAGGAGAGAGGCCGCTATACTCGCAGACGAAGCAGTGGTGTTAGGTGCACATCGGCTCGGGATGACCGTTTCATTGTTCAATTTTGAGAAACCGCTACCTTACCGCTGTAGAGATCCGTAATCGGCTCCAAATCTCGAGACAAGTAAATGTTAGCGAGCGTACCGTGAGAAGACGTATGGAAGAAGTTAATTTTAAAGCTCGTAGGCCAGCAAGAGGTCCAGAACTTCTCCGACAGCACCGAGCCACATTACCAATGGGCTAGAGTTCTGTTTACAGATGAGTGCAGAATAGCTTTACGTGCTCCAAATGGCCGAGAACCAATGTGGAGAAAAAGAGGTGAACGGTTTTTACCCATTACCACCACACAACCCGTTAGCTTTCACGGGGGCTCCATAAAGGTATGGGGAGGAATAAGTTCTGATGCTCGCACGGAGTCAGTGATTATCGACAATCGGTTGACTGCCACACGATAGCCGGATAAAAATGTGTCGTCAAAATTTAATTGAATGGTTTATCGCCATTTTCAAATATGGCGGCCGTACAAGCGTTCGTTGGCGGCAGAAAAAAAAATTGCTCTGATTCCTTTAAAAATTGACATGTGAGGGTCTCCAAGAGTGCCTGTTAATAATTTGTAATCAATATTATGTTTTTGTTATTTTTCAATATGGTCGCCATACAAGCGTTCTTTGGCGGCAGACGAAATATTGCTCTAATCCGACTGAAAATCGTTATCGGTCTCTATAGATGCTTGATAATAATTTACGAGCCAAACATATTTTTTGCCATTTTTCAATATGGCTGCCATACAAACTTTTTTGGCGATTGATAAAAATTTGCTAATTCGCCCGAAAATCGCAATGTAAGATTCTCTATGGGTGTTTAATGATAATTTGCGGTCAAAATTTCCTTTTAGCCATTTTTCATCATGGCTGCCATTAAACAGCAATGTTAATTTTTATAACAAAACCATAAGTGCCGAGGCCGTAGGCCGAGGTCCAACGGAGGGCGAAGCCCGAAGCGTTCGTATGCCACCTACGTACGTACGCTCTATTACGATTACAAGATCTCACAATTGCTCAAAATGCACGGCACGGTTTCCGACACAAACTTATACGTAGGGCGCACTGTAAGTTTCCGGAATTAATAAGAAAAAAATACTACAAATGGTCAGAAATAAATTTATTGTTCCTCAAAATATTCTCCGTTAGCGTTAAAGCACTTTTTCATACGAATGAACCAATTTTGAAAACATTTATGCTACTCATCCGTGATAATCTCTGAAACATATGTTTCATACTCTTCGACAACCTCTTCAGGTGATGAAAATCGTTGACCGAGTAACTGGTTCTTATTTTTTGGAAATAAATAAGTCACAAGGTGCCAGGTCGGGACTGTACGCAGGACGGCTAATAAGGTCAACGTTGTTCACCTTCAAAAATTCTTCATTTGTCTCTCAGGCCGTGTGAGAACTGGCATAATCGTGGTGCAAGATGATACGGCGTTTACGGTTATTTTTACGAAGTTTGTCAACAACTCCCGGCCAACAAATGGTCGTGTACCAATCACTATTCACGGTACAACGATTCTACAAAGCAACAATAGCTACGTGTTCAGTTTTATTAAAAAAAGAAGCAATCATCCGCTTAGAGGCTTACTTTGCACGTGCGCTACTTTGGTTGTTTTCGGCTCATCTTTAAAGACCCATACGTTCAATTACTGCTTTGTTTTGGGATCGTAACTATAAATCCATGTTTCGTCACCTGTTACTATATCCCACACCAAATCTGACGCCCCTTCGTTGAATCTGGTAAGCATGGCATTGCACCAAGTGACACGATCCGTTTTTTGAGCCTCAGTCAAATTGTGTGGGATCCATCGAGAGCAAAGCTTTTTCACACCCAAATGTTTGTGTAGTATTGATTGTATTTGACTCATGCCTATGCCTAAAGATACCCGAATCTCATGGTATGTCACATGCCTGTCTGTTTTCATCATACGGCACACAGCATGGATATTTTTGTTGTTCACAGCAGTGGACAGGCGATCATCATGAAATTCGTCACTGAGATTCACACGACCGCGTTTGAATTTTGCAAATTAGCTATAAATAGTCGGCTTGTATAGTGCTTCATTGCCAAAAGCAGTTTAAAGCCGGGTGAAGCTCCGCTGAGCTGTTAAATTACACTTAAAGTCGTAGAAAATCATACTACGAAAATAGACAATCAATTTCTAAAATGACGCCACAATGTAAAAACAAGTGACAGTCAGATGAAACAAACTGTATTCTACAGCCAAAGAGTTCCATTTAAAATGTTGTAATTACTTTTTAAATATTGTATAAGAATGTGGTCAGTTCCGAAAACTTATAGTGCGCCCTATGTATATAAATCGCGCTGCCACGCACAATTTGAAAGATTTTGTATAAGATCAAGTTTATGTTGCCTCACTCATTTTCATGTCTTGTAGTATCTCATAGCTTATGTAGCTAGTAGTATGTCATAGTTTAGCTGCAGCAACTTGAGGCGACCTCAAAACACTGTGTAGCACTCCAACTGTTAGAGCAATGCCACGCGGGCGTTGCGTCGTCGCAACGATATGATTTCAGCGTATTAAGTTGCTTGCGATGGGCGCCAATTTCATCGCATCGTATGGCATGTCGTTCTGAAAGTAAAATGCGACGTCGTCGCAACGCCGACACAACGGAAGTGTGGCATCGCCAGAAACACAACTTGCTCGTCACTTCACTTGATATCATAAAAAAGATTTTTTGTTAAAGTACGTACCAAAGTACCAAGAGACAGAAGAAACAAGTCCATAGCAGTCGTCGTGACACTCAGAGCTTTAAATCGCAATGATCTGAAGGACACTGCCACTGCGCCTGTCACCCTGGGCCATAAGTTGACGAGTCCCACGTGCCTGAACTTCACCAGCACCCTTCAAAACCGAAACACAGTAATGTTCCATATTACTGCTTGGCGGCAGATATAGGTAAGTTGGCAGTATTTCCCTTGATGAACTCTTTCACGAGGAGCTCTACTGCGACTATATATACTTACTATGCATATACATGCATGTGTGACTATATAGACGAAATCGATACTAGTTTCAAGTTACAACCATGTACGCAATTCATTCAATTAGGCATCTCATGTGCCGTCGCATTCCCTCGAGGTATCCAGTTACACTTAGCTTGAAGAACATTCCACCACAACGAAATAGTTATATTATTAAACTTGCATAGGGCGAAATTTCTGTCTATTGTAAGTGTGGATTTGATATGAAGAGACAATTAAATCTACTTAAGGTGTTGTTTCATACAAAGTCGATTAAAAATGTACAATAAGCTAATTTTAACTGCAGACCGGCTAACGAACGGTTTGAATCGAATAGAATGGAATAGAATAGACATTTATTGCAACACTACAGCACATAATATGTATATAAAACACATATATATAACACAGACAAGCAAAACAAAATAAAAAGAATTAATAAACAAAATAAATAATGCAATAAAACAAAAAAAAGTAATATAAAATAAGACAAACTTACAAAAAGCAAAAATCAAAATATAACGACTACAAATCTTGTACTGTCAAATGACAGTACAAGAAGAAGAAGTACAAGAGAGTCTACAAGAAGTACAATATTATACAGGGAATTATTCTCGTGTTTGAGATCAGGTAATTAAGGTGGTTGTTTTGCAGATTATTGTTAAATTGTGCCTATTTTTAACCAATCTAAAAAAATGAGGAGGATTGCGAACAACTCGACTGAATGATTTTTTTTGTACTTATATTTGTTACTTTGTTAATCGATTGTTTTTGATCTGTGGACCGATTTTAACGATTATTTCGAACAAACGGAACGTCAACGGAATCGAACCGTTCTCATGGTAACCGTTCGAATGCAGTTACTCGTATTTACAAAGGGCTTCTCGTTATCAAAACAACTGAAGCAGTTTCTGTTAATTACGTTGTAAATTTTTTGATATTGGAAATGAGGTAATCAAAGAAGCAGGGTTCGTAAACTTTTTTCTTCAGAATTTGTAAAAAAAATGTTTTTTTTCCAAAACATTTGGCGGGTTTCGGAACCCACTGGGTCAACATCCGATTCATCCATTTTCAACGCACTTCAATAAACGAAATGTTATGTAAAGAGCTTAGAATAATAACGCATAGAATGATAGTTTCATATCAAACGAACTGTCACAAGTGAGGCAAAAATCAAATTCATGTTGGCTAGTTTTAGTAGTAGGTTAATTTTCGGTTTTAGTGAATATTTATATAAAAATATAAGTTAAAATGCGTTACTTCCTTGTGGAATGTGATGTTAGTATCTATTTTATGTTTGTCTGACGTATTTTTACACTCATTTACCGCACGTTTCGTCATTTTTAACTAAAATTCTGAAGCTGTTCGCGGTGCAAGTTGACCTTGAGCACTGAAGGCCCGCCCGCTCGTGTAGGCCCTTTTGGCGCGCTTCAATTTGCCTCATTTACCGTGTGCGGACTAGGTTTCTATGCGTTATTATTCTAAGGTAAAGAGCTACTAACAATAAAGTTGAACAGAAAATAATGAATACTCAGTAAAATTTCAAAAACACGACAATAATAAGGTAGGTAATGCAACCAATTAAAATATCTAAAATGTGAAACACTTTTTATCGTGGAAAACGACCACGTTAATTTAGTCGTGTTAGGTATACGTTTAAAATGTTCCATATGTTTAATATAATACCTCTGCTTCTTTGGATCTTTTATTACGCAGCATTTATATGAATGATTACAAAAATATTAAATAAATGACTAAATACCTTATTATTTAATAATTTAAACAAATACATGAAAACTACTTACACATTTTGTTATTTATCAATAAGATTGAAATGCATTCGTGAAAAAAAAAGTATTTTTGGCAGTTATCGAATGAGTTTACATTTCTGTAATATATTACGAAAACAAATCTGTCATAACAGTAGACCGAAATCGGATAGAATACATTTCCTTAAACTGACAACTGACAAGTTCTGGAGAAATTTAAACGACATCGATATTCAGATATTCAGTGTACATTTTTTTTTCATATAAGAGCTGTTACACACGACCAGTTTTAGCTGCGATGCAAACGTGCGATTGCATCACTACACTTGGGATTACAGGCGATTGCATCGATGCAATCGCACGTTTGTATCGACGCTATCGCGCGTTTGTATCGCTGCTAAAAGTCGCCATGTGTAAGTACTCTAAAGCCAACGGTACCTATGGACTAGCGTACTAGATGCGGCGTTCCATATACACGCTGTATTTTACTAATGTGTGGTGAAGACGCTACATGAAATTTAGTTGGTTGTCAAACATTCAAAATGGCGGACGTAGGTGCGGTCCTCTATGAAAATTAATTTACATGGTATGTTGCTCACATTTCGCTATTTGACTAATTGTGTGAACATAAATTTAAAGTTTTAAATTATTGACATTTATTCGATAAGTAATGTTGTGGTCACATCCCAATAATCGCGAAATAGTATGCAAAATTTCACACTGTCCATCTGGTTTTGCAAACATGTAATGACGCATGTTAAAACAGGACAAAACATAAATCATAAGTTAATAAGCAACAGATTGTTTGTAATGACAGAGTATGTATAAATAATAAGATTACAATAGTTACTAAGGTTACCATATAAGTAAAATAAAAATAAAAAAAGACTAGGCTGCATGGTCTAAAGATCTTTTGCCTTTCCGGAAGGAAAAGTACCTGACATAACACAGCATCAATAATTTCAACAACTCGACTGTATTTTATCTTTTACTTAATTTGCTATTTTTAACGATATAATGATTATAAATAGTAAGCGGAAGGCCCGTGGGTTAAAGCAAAAAGAAATGTATTGTGCAACTAATAGCGATTTTACCAGGGGCTTTACGTTAATTCCTCAACTATGAATAAATATCATTGGTAAACACTAACGTCATGTCTGTCCACTGTACTTCGGCACTGATACTCTATCACAAAATTCAACACTAAAACAAAACGCTATCACTGTTGACAGTGTTTTGTTTGGAACATTTAGTTGCTGTGAATGTTCTCGTCTATAGATTGAAATGGTTGTGTAAAGCATTATACTACCTATAACGAAGGAATTTTACAACTCTTGATTTACCTGTAATTGTGGCTAACAATGGACATTTGCTCGATCGTACTGAGAGATCCAGGTAGCAATTGTCTCAGAAATTATGTCCGGGAAGTATGCGCAAGGGACATAAAGTGGCTTCAAGGATGCCGATTTCACACTGACATATTTCGTGGATTTCGCTGGGATGATGTGGATTTTGATAAAAAAATCTACACAGCTTACGTTGATAATTAGATTTTTGAGACTAATTTACAATTACGTTCAAGCCCCGTATATGTATATTTTCAAAACATCAGATGTTTACTCGAGTTCCTGTCTCACTTTATAATTAAATTATCAATATAGAACTTAATCGGTGTTAGGCAGAACCGCCAGAATAATTTTGTTATTCTAGTATAATTTATCTGCATATTTCTACTTCAAGGTTCGGTACTAAATATCGATTCTGGATAGCCTTGTAAAACTGTCTAATATTCATGCGAATGCCATATTGGACAGATAATAAAGACAGCATTATTTAAAGTATTAGAGCTAAGTCACCTAAGCTTGAGTAATAAGCTGTTTGTTTTGTATCTTAATTTGATTTCTTTTTTGTTCTTTGTTTGTTTCAGTGTTTAGGTAGGTTACTATGGAGAGGTGTGTAAATAGGGCTTTGGAAAGCGATAATCCAACAGACCCCTTCGTGCCCATACAAGGGAAGATCTCACTGTGGTCACAGATAGCGCAATCAAAGTATAAAAGAAGCATCGATGTAATAACAAGAATGTTGGTTAAATATTTTGTTAGTTTCTCGTGGTTGTCATCAGCTCGGCATCAAATAGGCTCTATCGCAGTCCACTGCTGAATTTTCATTTCACCCGCTCCTCAGCATGTCGCATCCATCTGCTGTCTTAGAGGGCGTCTTACACTATGTTTGCCGAGACAAGATCTCCACTCAAGAACTCGTTTCTCTCATCGGTTATCGGTTTATCGACAGATATGGCCAGCGCACTACCACTTCAGCCTTCTTTTTCACCAGCTATGTCAACGACCTTGATGTTCTGTCGAATAACCTCATTTGGAATCTTTTCCTTCAGAGAAACTCTGAGCATAGCTCGATCCATAACTCACTGAACAACTTACAACTAGTGGACTAGCCGTATCATGAGCGTCTACGGCAGTTTGTTTCTTATTCAATTATCCTATCTTTCTATCGGGAGTGAAGGGTGCATATGCAAAAGCGGTCAGCTGGATATAGGAGTTATATAGCAAATGCTGCCATAGAAGTCTTTCGTTCAATGCATACTACTTACAGAGTTGGAGAACACGGACCCACTACCTCAAGAACAAATAGCAAATTTCTTCGTCTACATACTCTTGTAGATCAGTAATGAACAAAATAATTCTTAAAAAATATGACGAGAAAACGTGACTACGAAATCTTTTTAATGGAGAATTTTTTTATGGAATTGGAAAGTCGTCTATCGGCTGTATTACGTTCCTGGAGAAATTTATCAGGCGTGTTGTATTTTGTTCAAAACAAGTGGACAATGCAAATGCTTTGTTGAAGTGTTGAACAAGATTTATTGTTATTTCTACTAATTCCACATTTTAAGGCCAATAATACACGCGCCATTTGATTTGAATTGGCGCGTATACACGCTCATCTAAATAGATTAGATATGCACAAGCATTTATAAATAAACGGATTATTTATGCAGAATCTTCAGGATTTACAAGTGTTACATATAATAATAATGCTGTTGTACCTATATATTAAATAGTTCACATTAGAACCCATTTCTTGGGCAAGTTTTTATCATTATTTTGCTTTGTGGAAGAACGGAATTAACAGGATCTGTAATTATTGAAGCATTCAAAGTATCAAAATTAATTGGTCTTTGATGACATCTGGAACCGTGACGTATTAATATTAATAGAAATTTCCCATTCTTTAAAATAAATGCTCCAAAGATGACTGATAAAAAATATTAATGGTGTATCAATATTGGTTTTACCTAAAATTACAATTTTGAAGTGTCTTTTGAATCTTGAAAATGATAATCCTGATAGGTAATCTTTAAGTGTGTGTGCGTGCTTAAAATATTATGAAATAAGTGTAAGTATTGTATATTTTTTTAAAAACGTCCATAATGGAGTAATTACATAACAACGCAATAGTTGCATAATGAGGGACCTTTGTTTTCTCGTGATCTTGAGTTTTACCGTGTTCGGATTAGAAGGCTTTGCCAAGTGGCCTAGTAACAGGTATGAGATTTTAAAGCCTACTTATGTAACGTTTGCAGACAATACTTTTTATGCGAGTAAATTTAAATAATGAAATACAGCCAACATGTTTAAAGATTATTTTTATTAACAATCCACAACAAAATGACATGAAAACCAAACAAATGCTAAATAGAAGTGTCCGTGATTGGCCAAGTATCGCTTGTATTTTAACCAATCAGGAGGCAGTAGAGCATTTGTGTAGCGTTACTTATGTACATAACCGTGACATGGACTAGCGTCATGTTTTATATTTTTTAATGTTTTTAAATAGTTATTTTTTGCCAAATGGTTACGCCTTTGTACCTGCTATGTATTATTTTGAGATATTCTGATGTAATTATAAAAAAATATTTTAATTTTGATATTTTCACAAATGTAGTGACATTATTCTATTCAGGACTAATTAGCAAAAATACATTGTTTTTTTGAAACTCTTTATTCTTCTGTGTACTAAAATAACACAAGAAATTTTTCAGAAAAGTACCATAAACACTAGAATTTTGGTTTCAAAAGTAAAAAGAGCGCTTTTAATGGTATAATTTACGAAATTATAATGGACAGCTTAAAGTACAGGAGTAGAAAAAAGTATAAGCGTGTTTGAGTGCGTGCGTGTGAAACTTATTATAAAATATGTTCTATTTCTGTCTAAAATGGAACAATTACGTAATAACGTAAAGCAGGGAAAATCGTGAAAAGGATTTAAAAAGACAAGAAGTTTTACTTGACTATAATCCGGTCCTCAATCTTTCTTTCAACGAATATCTTTCCTACGACGAACAAAAAATGGAAAATCTTTTATTTTTGTTTTTGCTTTCACTCGGAAATATTACGTCGCTTAGGGCGAGTTTCCATTATGTCGTGACGAGAGATAGTCGTGCAGTTTAAAGTATCGTGGTTTGTATATTTAAATGAAGTTCTTCACACATAGAAAGCCACGATTAACTGTCGTTCACGACTTTCTGATGTTACGACGACAGTCTGTCGTGATAAAGGGAAGAGCTAGAACGATAGTCGTCTGACGAAAAATAAAACGTTACGATAAAAATGTGGCGACAGTCTGTCGTGCGAGCGACAAGACGGCTACCGTGAACCGATAAATTGTTGTCATGATCTAGTGGAAACGGCTAGACACGACAGTTGTAAAACGATAAAATAATCGTCCACGACACAGTCAAGAAAAATAGTCGTGATATGGGAATAGGCTAGACGCGACAGTCGTCCAACGAAAAATAAAACGTCGTGACATACTAGGAACGCGTCTTTAGATAGCACCGAGGTACGGTTACGGTTTTTTTAACTATCTTCGCAATAGAGTCTAGATCTCATTTTTATGTAACT
The DNA here is from genome assembly GCF_003589595.1 of Hyposmocoma kahamanoa. Taxonomy (NCBI): domain Eukaryota; kingdom Metazoa; phylum Arthropoda; class Insecta; order Lepidoptera; family Cosmopterigidae; genus Hyposmocoma; species Hyposmocoma kahamanoa. The sequence goes on from NW_020654422.1 coordinate 398,671, forward strand.
TATTATACCTTGATTACTTTGATGATTTCGATCCAGTGGCCTGTTTTTATAGGCCGATGTAAATTACAGGTACATGGGACTTCTCATCTTATGTCTCAGGGTGACGGGTGCAGTGGTAGTGCCCTTCAGACTCTTGCGATTTAAAGATCGGAGTGGTACTGCCATTGTTATGGATAGGCGTGTCGCTTACCACCAGGCGCACGACGTGTTTGTTCCGTCTTTTGGTATTGTAAAACAAAATAAAAATCAAAGAAACTTTAATAACACAGGTGTTCATAAAGTGAGGGTAAATAGATTAGTTGGTAAGGGTGGATCAAGACGAACTTGTTGTGACCAAAATTGAGGACATCCTAAAGAAAGGTCAGGTCAAGAGTATCCTCAGCCGAAGCGAGAGTATAAAAGCAATGATATGTGATTAATGAGTTGAAAGACGTGTGTCATGATCGTAGAAAGTGGAAAGCTAAGGCAACCCCAATGGAAAAAGAGCGTTAAATGTATGTATGTATTTATTTGGTTATTTTAATAAGCCGTGGTAGTCTAATGGTTCGTATTACTGCCTCTCAAGCAAAGAGTCGTGGGTTCGAACCAGACTCGCATCTCGTGAGGTTTTCGGACGGTGGTCTGCCACTCAGAGATTCCGGGTTCTTTTTTTTATAATATCAATTGACGGCACGAACAAGTCATGCGCCTGATGGTAAGCTACACGCCTGCCCATAACAATTGCAGTGTCCTCGCAGCTTTAAATCACAAAGATGCCTCTCAGAGGCACTGCCACTGCGCCCGTCACCCTGAGACATAAGTTGATATATCCCATGTGTCTGTAATTTCACCACCACCCTTACTCTTCAAAACCGGAACCGGAACATAGTAATGCTGGCATTACTGCTTGGCGGCAGAAATTGGTAAGGTGGCACTACTTCCCTTGACGAACTCTTTCACAAGGAGCTCTACTGCTACTCAATTCGATCTCCTGTTCGATCCCCTTCGGGTCGGGAGAAATATTTCTACGACCTTCATTTATCTCTTTCGTGAGTTTGGATGTAATTTGTGGCGGTCTATGTGTGACGCCCGCGACACCGCGACTCCGCGACACCTTGAGCTTTTCGGTGACGGAAAACATTGTGAGGAAAGTTGCACGTCGTAGAAGGTTCAGGACCCTCGGAAAACGTGCTAATTTCCCAACCTAAACACTCGCCTGAGAGTAGACCCGTGCCCAACAGTGGGCCGTATAAATGGGTTGATGATGATGATGATTTTATTTGGATTGAATTGATGGTATCTTGATAGTGAAATATAAAAAAAAATATATAAAATTACATTTATTATATAAAATTATATAAAAACTGTTCTTTAGTAGATAAAAAAAAGGAATTGAAATCAATAAGTTTTGTAATTATAATAAAAAATAGAGTGGTTTGCATAACTGGTTCGTGACTTTACCGTCTCAGTAAGTCGTGACCATGGGACCTTTACAGGGCCGGAAACGTAGGTTTGTTTGAAAAATAAATATACGCTATTTAGTACCGACAAATGAGTTTTATTTCCATCGTAAACAGTTTGCGAAAACCTAACATTTTGATGGTAATCCTATTTATTTAACAAAATCTTAGTTCTTTATCTAAGTTTTTGGGGCTGTTTGTTTTTGTACTTACTTGATAACGAACTTGAGACACGTGGTGTGTTTCTTCATTAGTTTTCTCCTAAACAAACTTGCGTGTTTAAGAATACCATCGGGATCGAATTTTCTGCTTGCCTTGTGCATTGCAAGACATTTACGTATCTTTAGTTTTAATATAAACAAATACAATAGATAAAAATTTCAATTATACGCAGGTAATTAAGCTTTACAAACTCACTTTATAACCGGGTGGAGGATGTATGTGACGTATATCATATACTGATGGAATGTGAACGAAACAATTCTTTCAGATTTGATGTAGCTGCTATGTGTGACCGGTTTAGACAAGTTGGCGGATGCAACAGCGTCTTGGCCTTTCCTCTATCAAAGGAAGCCAAGATGCTATATAGATTGTCGGAGAGAGGCTTTGAAGTTAAGGCAACTATAACCTGCTTCAATTCTCTCTCTGCTTTGTTACATAATTATATGTGTAGAGCCTCGTAGTCGCATTATGTGACAAAACTCTTTAAATAAAGAATAAAAACCGGGTGGAGGATCTTAATTCGACTGTTCTTTTTCTGTGTGTATGTTACCCGAGTTGTCCGACATTTTTGAGTCGATTTCAATGATTTTTCTTTTTTTTTTGGAAAGGGAATTCCTCAGTAGTAGACCCATTTGTAGAAAATATTCCACCTCTAAGGGTGGCACATTTGCAGATGAATCCAGTTTATTGACTTTAGTAGCAGTAGAGCTACTTATGAAAGGGTTCGTTTAGGGAAGTACTGCCACCTTACCTATTTCTGTCGCCACGTAGTAATGTCAGTATTACTGTGTTCCGGTTTTGAAGGGTAAAGGGTGTTGGTGAAATTACAGGCACATGGGATTTGTCAACTTATGTCTCAGTGTGACGGGCACAGCAGCAGTGTCCTTCAGATTGTTGCGATTTAAAGCTCTTAGTGGCACTGCAACTGTCATGGACAGGCGTGTAGCTTACCAATTTGTACGTTCCGTCGCTTGATATTATAAAAAAAATACCCTACAACAATGGAGCAATGGTTATGGGGTAATAAAAATCTGAAGGGCACTGCTGCTGCTGCCCATCACCCTGAGACGTAAGTTGACAAGTCCCATGTGCCTGTACTTTCACCAGCAGCATGGAGTGAATTCCGAGTTGCTCTGGTTCTCCTAGTGTAGAAAATTCTTTAGTTTGAGAATTGGTACAACACTGTGGTATACTAGCATTCTTATTATTAAGAAAAAAGTTTTACTTGAATATCCCATTATAAACATCAATATAAGTACATATATGATCGAGGAATTATAATTTATTAATGATCTGGGAGACCTATAATAATATAATTAGATAATAATTAACCTAACTATTTAGTTAGGACTAAGGAACTATTACAAAATTAGTTTTAACTACAAGAACACTAATTTGATCAGACGCAAAACTTCGTACTAGAAAACTTTATTCGCTTTACTCCAAAACTGTGTGTATTAATTTAATACCAAAACTCAAAGGCCTAAAGTTCAAAGGGTGCAATTTAACAGTTAATCATAGAGTATCGATTTAAACCGAACACGTGATACTTACCAACATTTGAACACCATGTTTTAAATACAAAATCCTTTTCACTGCACCGCATATATAAATATCACACAGTTTTCAAGTTAAATATTAATTGTAAATATTTTTTTTATTGAGTTAACCCGCGGTCGGAACGGGCCTCGCGGTTAAAACTAACTGAAAAGTCGGTGCAAAGCGGGTTGCGTGTTAGGACCCGATGTATACACCCACCGCCTTGTCAGTGGTGGTAAACTTTTTTCTTGAATAATATAGAGAGTAAACTACTCTACCACGCTTCGTCGTAACAAATGTTTAGTACTGGGCCTTGATTAAGACTTTTTAAATTCACTTTCATATCGCCATTGTACTGGGAAAAAACAATTTTGAAAATTATTTTGAAATAAATACAGTTGAAATTTTAACGATTTTAACAACGATTTTATGTCGAAGAGGGCAGAATAAACGACGACAAATAATTTCTACGCAATGCGATACTTTAGCGAGAAATAGGGGTAAAAAAATTTGTTTTATTTTATCGGCAAATAAAAAGATTTTAGTATAAAATAAATCGAAAGAGGATAACAATTTCAGTTAAAATACCAATGACAATCTTTTTTGTAGAAGTTTTTACGCTCAACGAATTATCGATATATTTATTTTATATAATACGAGACCTATAGCCCACCTACGAGGGTTCGGGCTCGGTATGCGGTCGGGTATAGACAACGGGTGTGCTTATACTATGAAATGCGCCATACTCGGAGCTCGACCAGCTGGCAGTAACGAATGGTATGTTCAACAAATAAAAGAAATAGTCGAATTTAAGAAATGAAGTATCATACATACTATTTAGTGTCTGTATAAAATTAAAATATTTTGTATCTATGATTATTAAAATGATTGAGGTAGTTATTCGATTAGACCAATTTAGGAACTGAACGCTTTTAAATAGTTTCTATTCTGGGTATTGCCCTCAATTGTTATTCTGGTACTCATAGTACAGGAAATTTGCTATATTGAGCCCAGAAAATCGGTGTGATTGTCTAGCATTATTATTATATTTCCAAAACAAAAAACAACCGCTTATTACTACAGACATATTATAAAATTGCGAAATAAACTTTTGACTCCAAATTATGATCAAGACTCCCAAAGACCTGGCCATGCCAATTGTCAGCCGAAAATCGAAATAAGATTTTTCGGCCGCCATTTTTAATTTGCCATCTTGAATTTTTTTTAACACAGGCTGTTGACGCTCTGTGGCATTCCTTACAGCACCTCCTTCCTATCCCTAATAGTTACCGTTACAGAAGAATTTGAAATTTGTATGGCGGCCATTTTGTTTATTTGAATTTCGAACATTTGTTACTTCCGGCGGAAGTAGACCAGGGTGTAACTCATAAAAGTGCATAAATATCTCCTCTATATGTTATAGTTTTTTGTTTTACAGCAATGTAAATTTTTCCAAATACCTACCCTACAATAATGCTGTCTGTAACATGTAATAAATTACATTCATTTCCAGCTTTTTGTACAAAATAGGAAAGTTGACTTGTAATTAACAGACCTAATGTTTTTCATTAGCTGTTACTACTATTGTTTTTTGGGACAAAGAATGAGTATACTTGAGTCGAAAGCTTAGGAAAAAAACAATAGACATACGCTCGAAGTCACCTAATGTCTTTTTTCTTTGTTAAAGTAATGTTAACGACTGCTTTGTTTATAATGTGAGTCGATCTGCATCAGTTTTAAGAAATGTTGTTCATTGTGTAATAAACAAAGAAAGTATTTTTATTTTGCTTTAAATAATCTATTTTCAATAAAAGCTTAGGATTATTTTTTGGCCCTAAGTTGAGATGCTAAAGTTTTTATTAGACAAAACTAGAAAAACTTTTCAGTTTTTTAGTAATGTCATCGACAGTCATATAATATAATAATTAATAACAGATTAATCACATTGCTTTGGAATACAATAACTACAGGTATTGATAAGAAATATTGCAACGATTGTAAAGCAATGGAAAGACAGATGTGATCGAGGGAGCCACCGGTGGATACAAAACATAACGAGTGTGCGATAAAGGTGGCTTCCTACGGCCCGCGATATCATGGACCATGCCGCGTCTATACGGGCGAGCTCGCGCTTCAAGAGAATATAATGTGAGCCCGCGCCAACAAGGGTGGCACTCTTCACACAGCGCATTGGCGCGAGCTCGCGCGGCGCGGCACGTGATGTCACGGGCCGTGGGAAGACAGCATAACAAGAAAAGAGGGGTTTTTTTTTCTTCATTCTTATCTGCTTTTTCCTCCTATAAATACATAAAAATTGAACTCGGCATTACCACAAATTGTGGTCACTTGCGTCCGTCAAAAGTCGATAAACCAAGATTAATGCAAAGGTTGTTAGAAAGGTGGTTTATTATTAATTGGCATGCCTAGTTAATGGTTTGGAAACGGCAGGATATCTATTAATCAATTTAATGATTACATTAAATTGAAACTTTGAATGATTGGCATTTGAGATTATAGTTTCCATTTGTAGGCTATTTGTAGATGGTCCTAATTCCGTTATTGTTAGAATATCATGTCTACATTACTAAAACATTGTTGTTGAATGAAAGACTTTAAAGACGTCTTTGTATTAAGCCGGCAGGGTAGTTAAGTACTGTTAAATAATAAACAAATCCTAACAAAGTGTAAACTCTAGTTTTATTACCAGTAAATTACTAATAAAAATGTTGTGAACCCCTCCCACATGGAACCGGCGGGCCACCAGCGGGTAATATGACATGCGACTGCGGCACTCGCAACTTCGTCGACGATTTGACGTGACGACTCCGTCCCAAATGACATTGACCAAGTGGCATGACCTTGACAGAGTGGCCAACGCCATCAGCGACTATTGGTGAGAATGGTGAATGATTGTGAACGCTACTGTAGGTTTAAAGTTATAGTGGTACTCAGGGATCCCAAAAAAAGAAAGGGCCTGCTTTTAACCTCCCACGGCTCCGTGTAAAAAACATAATACGTGAAGTGGCCTGAAGCATATTCACTATATTTTAATGTACATTAGGCGTTTAGCGCTGTTCCAGTTGTAGTTTTCTGCTTCTTAGGATATTAAAAGTTTTCATGTTATGTGTAGTGTTCACTAAATATCGCTTGCTTTGCCGATAAATGAAACAATCGAAACCTGCCTGGAGGAATAGGTTTGGCACTTCCAAGCTATTGATACATGTATTGAGTGTAAAATAACGCAATTAACTATGAACCAGAAACAATCGAACACGGTAAGTCCTCGTTTAGCCTTCATAACAGTAGGGCCACTGACGTCGTCAAAGAACTGTGTTGATCAATAATAAGAACGCCACAGTAGTACATCGTCACTTTTATATATCAGGAGACGCTGTTGTCCATGTTTTCGATTAATTCATTAGCCGCTTCCTACGACTCCTACAGACCGATGAGGGTCTCAAGTTTGCTTCCTTTACCAGGTTCAAAATTCAAAAGATGATGTACAGTATTGATTTTTTTTCGTGAGTTGTGTTAGATGTTATGTTGAAAGCACTGATCGTGACTCAGGACCCTGCACGACGATCGAAAGCACGAATACACGTTGAATTGGGATCGGAAGAGGGTAATTCGGCATAGTGTCTCTGAGACGCGATCATGTCTCTCCATTGTAGAGTACCTAGAGTGAAGTGATAGATTAACGGGTGTGGAGTATTGGTAGACATAATATATTAAGCATATTTTAAAGACACCGTCATTCGGTTTCCAGTTGTCTCATTATCTCCTACTTTTAACTGTATATTTTTTGTTTTGTTTTTATATTATATTACGAGATTGTTTTTGAACCGATTTCGATGATTTTTTTAGTTGGAAAGGAATTGTTTCAGTAGTAATCCCATTAAAATTTGAAGAAAATAATCCACCTTTAGGGTTTATTATATTTCACCAACTTCCCTTTAACCGATTTCAATAAAACTAAGCAAATAGATGTAATTCCACAAAATTTAAAGGTCGTTTTTTTTAAATTAAATCTTTAAAATGTACTATAATGATATTATTCTGGGTAAATTTTTAAATATAGATAGTATAATTTTCTTTGCCATAACTCAATCGAATAACATAGTAGACTCCAACTTAACTGCCGTTTGTTATAATTAAGCTATTGATCAAAAACCTTTTGAAACATATAGATGCTTACCCTGCCCTATGTAATTATATATCAACTTTTCATGGGTTGTGAATTGTGTAAGAACACGAATTGTTAAAACAACGTATGAAGAGGCTGTATGGTAGAACATTTGCATAATAAATATAATAAAAATTATATAAATTAAAATTATAATATCTCTGCATATGGTGTTAACGTCGATCTACGAAAAAAATCTAAAGTGACGCGCTAAAAAACGTATAACGTACCGTTTGAATTTTCAATACATCGAGGTGAGGCGGTGCTTGGTTTCTAAAGCGTTAAATGGCCGATAAAAATTAAATTGTGCTGAATTAAATTGGGTTAAATAGCTACAGAAACTTTTTTTTTGTATATAAAACTTGTAACGGGTGTTTGTAGGCACCATATTTAAGTTGCCGTTGCCTTGAAGAGGAAAATATACACGTCAGTGTCAGTCAGACGACTTTTTATTTCAACGAACAATTTCATCTAACACTGGCCCAAGTCTAGTGGCCATCATGCGGCTGCGGCGGGCTGCGTCGGGCTGCGTTGGGCTGCGGTGGGTGCACTTTATAAAATGCCGAATACTGTAGAACATATTCTACTAAATAAAGTTTAGTTTTTTCCTTTGTATTTAATCTGTATTTGAGTCATATTAGTGGATAAAGTGTTAATCTATTATCTATCTACAACAACTATTTAGCACCAACAAGAAAGAAACGATAACCTGTCAGTAGAACAATTGCATGCGCCATATTTTTTCTATTTCTCGGTTTTGGCGGTGAGTCGCGACGCAAGCCAAATGAAGGATTCTTCTTTTAATTTCCATATGGTGCCACTTTTACAGCAGAGCGGCAAGATGTGAGAATTAATTAATAAAGTTATTTTCAATGAAATTTGGGGAACTCGGAACAAAAACACCTTACAGCTATAACGTCGTCTACCTTAATATACTCCCATTCATTCATTCTATCCGCTCGTTTACATCAATCAGTCGTTCATAATGCTAACATGCATTCCCACATATATTTCCCGCATTTGTTATGTGTGTTTACCATTGACTTACAATTATATGGACGTCGGGTCCGCGCTAAAAAGTGTCCGCACTTGTAAGGCGCTAAAATCGTATACAGAGCGCCAAACTCCGCTTTAGTCTTCATTTGTTCGACTGACAGCGCGATACTGCGATGACATTACAATTTAAATTTCGAATAGGTTGACTTGGGACATTTTTTTCGTGGTTTTTGTATTAGACCCGTCGTCCATTTATTTGTAAATCAATGGTGTTTACAGAAAAAATGGTGGTTGTATTTGTCATTTTGTATTCGTGGTTTTTTATGCGAACGGCGCACCACTACATACGCAATTCCAAGCTCTCGCTAATATCGCTACTGCTGTATCAATACCTAACCTAACCTTACTTAGGTTTGTCTGCTACTAAGCAATAATGTGAGCATTACTGCATTCCAGTTTTGACGGCACATGGGACATGTCAGCTTATATCTCAGAGTAACGGGCGCAGTGGTAGTGCCCCTCAGATCTTTGCGATTTAAATTCTGAGTGGCGCTGCAATTGCTATGGGCAGGCATGTGGTTTACTACCAGGCGCATGACTTGTTCAACCCGTTACTTGTATTAAATAAAAAAGCAGAAAACAAAAGATAAAGTGGAAAATCGTGTAAAGACAAAATTTCCAAATAAGCAATATAACACATTGCTTTCTTTATTTAGAATGTATCACGGAGAGTGTGTCATAGAATTTCACAATTTAATTCCGCCTTTCCATCGTCGGGGGTCTAGGCGTCGACTGAGGTTCCACCGTTATGGATATTCCAAGGCTTCATACGAAGCGTTACATTTCCACATTTATATGGCGAACGGTAATGAAGTGGAATTCTCTCCTTGCCGACTTATTCCCTAAACGCTATAATTTGGACATTTTCAAGACGAGAGTGAATAGGCATTATTTAAGTGTGCATGCTTCATTGTCGACTTGATCGTCTCCTTCCATCAGGTGAGATTGAGTTTAAATGCGTGTTCATTTTTTAACGCACGCGTGCAAATCTAGCTTAATTTTATTGAATTGAGTAAGCAATGTAAGGGCACTTATGTCGTGTTTATACTTTTTTTTTGGCGTGTCTTATATCCCGTTATTCGTTCCACTGCTTATTTATTTATTTTCAAAGGGCACATCAACAACATGTGTATTAATACATTCAAACAACTTTAAACTAAAAAGAACAAACATCAATTACAGACTACATAACATTCAATGACTAACATCTGGAGGCCAACAAGTAAACCTATGAATATTAAAAGTAAAAAAAAATTTGAACTAAATTGCTTTCGTGAAAAACAACGTCAAAACAATTGCCCCCGTGGCCGAACGGTTTCCATGCTGGACTGCCACGTAGAGGTCCCAGGTTCGATTCCCGGGCCGGGAGAAATATTTGTATGGCCTACATTTATTTCTCTCTTGAGTTTGGGTGTAATTTGTGATAATTTGTGATATGTGTGTGTCCATGTGTGTATCCATGGCACTCGCGATGCAGGATTTTCTTTGTGCGGGGCTATGAGAGTGTTATTGTCATCATTATTTAAGTTACATCATCAGAAACTAAGTAAAGAATTAAAAAAATTACAATCACACAATTAATCGAGTGCGCTCGCAGACGTGCAATGTAAAATGGCAAATTTGTACTTAGCGAGGAACTTCTAAATTCAGAAGCATTCATTCTACTACTATGCTAGCACCACTCCGTAATGTTTCACTCACACAAATATATACATTACATCGGATGCCACTGTTGGGCACAGGTCTCCTCTAAGAAGAAGGTTTAAACCGTACTCCGCCACATTGACCCAGTGCACGTTCGGGACTTTCCTTTCATCGTTAGCGAGACGTATTGCTGTTAAATATTTACAAATGGGTATACAGTTCATGTCTTAAAATACTTGACCCGCTAGGCGAGCTATTGGTTCTGAGGGCCTTCTTACTCATTCAAGAGAAAAGTTTAGTATAAAGGATTTCTAGCTTTTTGATCGAAATTTTCATTTATGTAATGTAATTAAAGATCAAATTGTATTAAAAAGTTTCTTGAGACGTCATTCACTGATGATGATAAAGTAAGGAAGTTATATCAAATCAAACAGAGCATCGACTGTACGAAACTTAGGAATTAAAATCGTAATTACGTGCTGCCTCAAATATTCGAGTTTCTAAATTTAGAAGCAAATCTTTTCCTACTATGTATAATAGCAGAGCTCTGTAATGTTTCACTCACGCAAATATATACATTAGATCGGATACCATTGCGGCCGCAATCGTGTGTCAGCGTACACGAGTCGTTTATCCGCTCACGCGATACATGCAGCGATAGACGCATACCACACTATAATTTAAGAAGTAATTTCATGGTAAACGTTAGAACCACTCAAACGGAATATTATCATATTTATCCAAGTACACCAAGTACACCAAAATTTCATTAGTGCTTTTTAAGTGCCGGATTTGCGGTGTATTACTGCACTTTATTTGAGATGTTTTGTTGGTAGTACGGAGGGTATTTATTTAGCAACGCAGAATAATAATTTTTATTTATACAAACTTGTATTTAAAGAGAATTCTTTTCTAATTTGCGAAACCAAATAGCCGCCATTTTGCGGTAGGAGGAGCGCATCGCGTGAGCGGCTAACACCCACGTACCATTGTGTTTAATTTCACGTTCAATGTTTCTTTCCTTCGTAATTAACTCCATTGAACTTGTGGGTGAATAGTATGAAGAATTTCTTCATTCCCATTCTGTTTCCTATTAGAGCCTAAACTTATTTCCTCATCCCAATAATATTTATTTTCTACATACTTTCCTGCTTTAATTAACATTCTCCTATTCCTTATTACTATTTCACCTTTCTCATTCTTTATTCTATAAGATCTTGGAGCGTCAGCCTTACCAATTACAATTCCACTTTCATGCGGCGTTAACTTAGTCTCATTCTGAATTTTCATCACCTCTAACATCTCCTCTATTTAATTCCTGTAACTGTCTACTACCTCTATTATAATACTGTTTCTAATTTATTTGTCTTTCTTTTAGTTTTTTTCGAAAATTTATTGGTTTTAAGTCTCTATCTATGTATGGCAGCATATTTCTGACATTTCTGTTAAATAATATATAAGCTGGTGACCTATCTAACTTTTCTATAGGTCTTTATTGTCATAAACTAACTTTTTTAACATTCTCTTTATAGTTTGTATGTATCTCTCTGCTAACCCATTAGACTGATGGTATTTTGGACTAGTAGTTTTATGATAAAAATTCCAAGCTTTAGAAACATTTTAAATTAATTACTAGTACATTGTGAGCCAGAATCTGTATACAATATTTTAGGAACACCATGTCGTACAAAATTTTCTTTCATATAATTAATGGTTTCATCAGACATTTTATTATTTAATTTTTTAATCTCTACATATTCACTGTATGCGTCTACCAATAAAATGTAAGGTTGTCGATGTAGAAAGAAAATGTCTATTGCTACTATTTCCCATGGTCTATTCGGTATTTGCTTATTAATCATTGGTTCTTTCTCATTATTATTTTGAAAGCTCTTACATGTGTCACAATTTTGAATAAGATCTTCTATATGTTTAGATATATCTGGCCAAAATAAAGTTTTTCTACCCATAGCCTTTGTTTTCTCTATACCCATATGTGCATAATGAAGTTTACTTGTCAATTCCTTTCTAAGATTTTTTTGAAATCACTATTTGTTCCCCTTTAAAAACTTTACCTTCAATTTCACTCAACCCATCTCTCCAGTCAAAATAAACTTTTGTCAAACTATATACCTGGTTTTTGTTTTGTGGCCAACCATTCTTTAAGTACTCCCTAATTTTTACTAATTCTTCGTCTTTCTCAGTCAACTCTACGATTTCTTTCAGTTTCTCATCTGTCACTCTGTAATTTTTTACTATTGTTCCTACATGTGTTTCTATTCCTAACTCAAAATTGTTCGAGCTGTCATCGAAATAAGAACAAATTAAATGATCTGCTACTAATAACTCTTTTCCTAGTTTATAGACTATCTTTATTAATTTATCTTTATAGATTATCTTAAAGTGATATGGGTGCAAAGCTATTCGTATTTTTTGTAGTCTTACTGGATACTTGTTCATAGGTTTATTAAAAATTGAAACTAGGGGCTTGTGATCAGTTTCTACAATAAATTCTTGTCCATAAACATATTGCTCAAATTTGGTACACCCGTATAAGATAGCTAGACTTTCCTTTTCAATCTGACAAAAATTTTTTTCTGTGTTTATCATAGCTCGTGAACCATATGCTATAGGTTTTCCTTCTTGTAACATTACTGTACCTATTCCTTTCTTAGAAGCATCAACACTTAAAATAATTTGTTTGTTTATGTCAAAGTATGATAAAACAGGTGGTTCACTTAATATTTTTTTCAAATTGTCATATGCATTTTGCAGGGATGATGACCAGACAAACGGTACATCCTTTTTAACTAACTGCCTAAGTGGAGCTGTAAGCTCTGACACGTTAACTATGAACCTAGCTACTTAATAGATTATTCCTAAGAATCTTAATAATTCCTCTTGATTAATAAGTTCTTTCATATCTGTGATAGCTTTTATTCTGCCAGAATCTACTTTCATTCCCTGTGTTGTTAAAATATGTCCTAAACACTTAACTCTTTGTCTTTTTCTAAAATTACTTTTTTTTCTATTAAATTTAACTCCATATTCTCTCGCTCTTTGCAACACCTTTTCTAAAATTGTATCATGTACTTTTTCTGTTTTTGCATGTATTAAAATATCATCTATATAAATCTCTACAGCTTCAATATCTTTATACATGTTAGAAATAACTCTATGAAAAACTTCAGGACTTGAGCACAAACCAAAAGGCTCCTGTTAAAATAATATCTACCATATGGCGTCTTACATGTAGTTAATTCTTTACTGTTATTTTTGTTACATAAAAAAATATAAAACCTTTTCTTGGCATCTAGAGTACTGAATACTGTGCTACCCTTTAATTTAGCTGTTATTTCATCTAATGTAGGAATCATTAATTGTTCTCTTTGAATTTGTGTGTTTAGGTATTGAGGATCCAGACATACTCTTAACGTATCATCTGGTTTTATAGTCATTACTAATGAGCTTACAAATTCTGTAGGTTTATCGTAATTCACACCTCCTTAACTATATTCCCCCACTCTAAGACTTGTTGCAAACATAATCGTAAACTTCATGTGAAACTTGCCACCTGCTCACTAACTACACTAAAACTAACTTCCACTGTCGCATCACAGACCACTACTGATAACGGTCTTCTTGTTCGAGGGATGAGAGTGTTAAACACTAAAAGTTTTCGTAGAAATACCTCTCGCTAAACATTAATAAACGGAATGTGAAAAGACGAAAACGAATTAATTTTATTGTGCAAAAAGACTTTGAACGACTTAATAAATCATTGCACTCCAATAGACCGAGCGCGTCTGGAAGAGGCGTCCAGGCAGGAATCTGGCCACTGGTTAAACGCTTTCCACTCTGCCAGTACCGGTTATCTGCCAGAACGCCGAGACCATTCGCATAGCTGCAGGTCTCCACCTTGGTGTCTGAGTTTGTTCCCCGCATCGGTGTCCTTGCGGCAAAGACATAAGTGCTTTGATTCACCACAGTCTATACTTTTTTTTTGCCAGCTGAGCGCCGGCCGTATCTCCCGGCATGCAGCCCTCAACGACATCATCCCCGGGCCTTTGCCAGGGTTAACGTGCCCGCTATACTCGAGCCAAGCGGCATGTCGGGAACAGATGGCAAACGCTCGGACGGAATGACTCTCAACCCTTGGAGTATGGGCAGGGTACTGGTGTGAGACGCCACGTGGGCACACGTGGCGTCTCAGCTCACCTGCTGAACCAGCAAGTGGACTGGCTCAGCAGCTGAGCTGGCAGAGTGAATAAAAAGTAATAGGATCTGGGCTTCCACTACCTATTTACAGCCTTTGGAGTCGAAACCCTTGGCCCGTGGGGTCCCGGCGCCCCTCATCTGCACAAAATTTTATTCAAAAAATAAATAGACTATCTAGAAAACCCAAAGGCAGCTACCTTGCCCAAGACATTAGCACAGCCATATAAAGGTGGAACGCTGCCAGCATCTTGGGCCAGGCTTGGGCTAGCCTTGCCAGCATCTCTCAATTTTATTCATGTAATTTAATCCTAGTTTTACTTTCGAGTATTTAAGCTTTTATTGTACCTTACCAGCATATTATGAAAATAATATACATTGACATTTTATCAAAATATTGAACATTAAATCATGCATTATGTATGTTATCCATCCATTTGCAATAAAGGGAATACATTTTCCTTACCGTTTCTTTAGTTTACATAGAAAAATTATGTTGACGTTAGCTCGGTGATTTTAATATGAGTGCGAGGCAAAATGTATTCTCATATTTGCCAAAGACGACAAATTGGTATCAAATTTTTAGGTTTTCGCGATTGTTACACATAGGAAAGGAAATTATTTTATTTGCATCTACATCGCGTACGTTACGAGAAATTTAGATTAAAATACTTTTATACCAGAGTTATTTTGAATACTGAAGCACGCTACACCGCAATCAATTGTCAAACGTGTTTGTTCAATCAGTATAGCACCGGCGTTAAACCAGCTAAACAATAATGTATCCAGTGATATAATACAGCCAGTGTTATGCTAGTAAACTTACATCAGAAGCAGCGCCAGCAGATATTAGATTCTCTTTTTATAAAAAAATAAGTGCTGATTTGACTTTCATCTCACCTGATGGAAAGTGACGATGAGCTCAACGATGGACCATGCACACCCAATATAAAACAGTAAGAACAATTCCTTTGATTTGATAGAATTCGCACCAGCGTCTATTGTCACACCGCAGGCACCACTCTTTCCAACAGAGCTACAGACCCAGTTAACATATTTTAAGAATGTCTCTATGTGCTTGTTGCAGAACTTTGCATTGGGATTTTTTAAACGATTTTTTATAATCATGGCCATCTGTGAGAAATTTATGAAACTATCTTCATTATGGTCTGTTGCTGAACCTACAGTGTGGCAATAAGAAAGATTATCACTAGTTTACACTTTTTTGTTTCATAAATAATTTCTTTTTTTTAAATACTGAATATTCCAATCTTCTTCTATCGTATTGATGGCATACACTATAATGCTTGCTATCCGTGGTGAAAGCATTTGCCAGTCTTACTCGCCATTAATAGTGTTCATAGTGTTGTTAATGTTGATAGTGTTAATAGTGTTGTCTAAGGTGTGCAAGACGTACAGGACAGTAAAGAAGATAATGTAATGTTCCAATTTCAAATTAGCACAAACATGTCAAGATTATCAGCCATTTTTAAAGTCGTTTGAATTTTTGTCCGTGAATAAAACAAGGTTACCTGCATTAAAGATTCAATAAAAAGGTCCTTGCGAATATGGTCGGAGGAAAAAATATTCAATGTTATTGTCGTCTTTCAAGACATTGGTTTACTTATTGTAACTGCACTAATATAACATAGGCTCCAAGAAATGGTTGCTTGGTGGCTGGCAGCGGTATGGATCGATTCATATTATGACCACTGTAACATAATCCCTGATGGTTTGATACCAACAAAAACAATATTTTTTTTATTATTGTAAAAATATTTTTCTTTACTTTTGGTTAGAGGTCACGCTCTATTAGGTAACATTGTTTAGAATAAAACAGAATTTAATTTATTACACAAATATTTGGCGATCGCCTCCTTGGTCTTTTGGTGAAGTTGCAGGCACATGGGACTCGTCAACTTAATATATTTAAGGGTGATGGGTGCAGTGGCAGTGCCTCT
>NW_020654422.1:419929-476223 GCF_003589595.1 Hyposmocoma kahamanoa
AATTAGGTACTATGACAGACATAATCAATTAGGTACTTTCATTTTCATATTGAAATCTCAGACCTTAGATTTAGTAGGAACTATTCCAATACGATGTCAAAACTACTAATACCGGAAAAATAACGATTGAAAATTATCGAGAACAAAAGTAACGGTGTCGAAAGAAAGTACTCGATACCAAAAAGTATCGATCCTTTGAACATTGTCTGATATGTATATTGTATCGTTGTGTTGATTTCAACGAAAGCGATTAGAATGTTTATGTTCTGAATTGTTCCAGAAGGAATTTCGTATCCGTTATTTTATGCATTTACTTTTGTTTATTTATTTATACAGTACACATAAAGTTGAGAACAAACCATAATACATGAGTGCGTACAGGTCAAGTTCCGTTGTGTTCGTGTGCCACATATATTAACATTGTATTTAATTGCATGCAGCACTCGTGCAGCGCGCGACGCACTTGCAACGCGTTCGCACCCTAATATTGCATCACATTTAGAACTAGAATACGACCCAAAATTATGTGAACACGATTTGTTCAGTAGTAGTAGAGCTCCTTGTGAAAGAGTTCGTCCAGGGAATTCCTGCTATCATGCCTGTCTGCCTGTATGTCTTGGTGAAATTATAGGCACATGGAACTTCTTAACTCAGGGTGAAGTGTAGTTCTTTGCGATTTAAAGCACTGAGTGTCGTTTGCCACCAGACTGCCACCTAGTTCGTTCCGTTAACTTGTTATTAAAAAAGACAAGTCACGTATTAAATTTAATTATTAAGTCTCTATATAAAAATTAAACATCAAATAAAAATAAAATTGTAATTGTTGTTAGTATTTTTATAGATAAATATGCATAATGAAGTATATGTTGCCATGACTAAGGTCTTTTTCATAAAAAAAAACCATAACAGTTCGTGGAATTACATCTATTTGCAAAGTTTTATTGACATCGGTTACTGGAAAGTGGATTCATCCCTAGTTTGCCACCCTTAGAGGTGGAATATTGTCTTCAAATTTAAATAGGACCAATACTGAGGTACCCTCTTTCTAATAAAAAACGAATCATCAAAATCGGTTCACAAATGCCGGAGTAATCGCATAGCATACGCACAAAAAAAATACAGTGAAATTGAGAACTTCCTCCATTTTCGAAGTCGGTTAAAAAGAAGATAGATTTTACATATTCTAACTGTTAACTAAAAGTACCATGCGGATATTGAATCACGGAAGTCTTACTTTTTGGTTCCTGGAGGAGCTTGGGTGCCAAGACTCACCTTATGCAAAACAGGCCCAAATACTTGATGTTACGGAAACCAATTCTCTCTATCTATACTCAAGTGGACTATATCCGTATACCCTAGTGCATATGACGTCGCGGGCTGTCGGTACCATTTAATAAAACTAATTAATCAGTCAGGGTTCTTTATATTCTGGTGGTTGTTCGGCAAGGTTAGCCCGCAAACCTTGATTCGAATCATTCCATAAGGTCACTTGGCCCACACATAACATTAATTCTTTTACCGTGTTTCATATAATCGATACCTTATACTCTATTTTCATAGAAGGAAAGGTGTTTTTACTCATATTGTGATTCATTGTTATGATGTTTTTCTTCTTTTATTTTGTTACACGTCACTGTTGTATGATTCCTGTATTAAAGTAATTCTTGGAAATTCATGACTCTACTTTAGCATGATTAACAAATAATGCTTTAACACGAGAGGCAGTAATGGAGGGGATGTCTTCGGATAGAGTAATAGTATAATCGACAAAAACTTTTCTACTTTAAAAATAAGTATCTTAATCAATAATAATAAGTGTCGCTTCCGGCACAAAACAGAATGTGCTCCTGCTCAATACGGCACGTAATGTTCACCGATTCTTGAACTTGAGTCCCTGACCCTGGCCGGCTGTGCCATTGCAGTGGAACACCGCCCGTACTGTTTAAAAATTAAAATTAACCTTTTTGGCCATTTGGTCTAAAATAGATATACATAATAATAATAGTAGCTACAAAACCACACCAAATACCTGGTTTCAAAAAAGAAAATTCCTAGTAAGTACTATGAGCAATATGGTAACGGAATTAACTTCAGGGCACCCAGACACACAGAACACCTTACAACTATGTTACAATTATGATAAATTTATAGGGCATATGGGGGTGAGTTAGGGCGTTGGTTGTGGGGGCCTGTTGGGGGCCTGCTGGGGGCAGGTTAGGGGGCCGGTTGGGGGCCCGGTTGGGAGCCCGGTTGGGGCCCCAGTTGGGGGCCCCGGTTGGAGACCCGGTTGGGGGGCCCGGTTGGGAGCCCCGGTTGAAGGCCCCGGTTGGAGGCACCGGTTGGGGGCCTTGGTTGGGGGCCCGGTCTACACAGAACACCCAGGTTAGGACTGACTTAGAAAGTTCATTTCTCACATTGGTTCTACCGAGAGTCGACTCTGAGACGAGTCGACTCCGAGGTCGTTAAATATAAGGGAGAATCTGTCGTTTTATTGGAAATCAAGCGAAGACTAAAGCGTGAATAACGCTCTGAATACGATTTTAACGCCCTATAAGTTCGGACACTTTTTAGCGCGGACCCGACGTCCATATAATTGTAAGTCAATGCATCACTTATAAATATCAACTCTCGTTTGCACTGAAATATAGACAGCGCCAACAACTGACCTGTGTACGTCTCCGCATAATTCCAGAAACATTCTGTATTTATTGTAATAAGATAATTATCTCTAACAATGGGGTGCTGTTCCATTCGGTGGCGCGGGGAAAAACAGCAAAACATCTAATTACAAAACAAAATGAATCAAATTTCATCGGTAATTAAACATGTGATTTTGCAATTTACGTCTATTATAACAAAGCTTAACAAGATAACTGGTCGATTTGAAGTGAAACAATTGACGACACCCGTCAATTGTTTCGAATCCGGGCTGGCCAATCGGAGCGCATTTGTCTCAGTAATGCACACAGTTGTTTTCAAACAAATTAAATGACATTTCGCTTCTATTCCTTGTTATATACTAGATGACAACGAGCGTCCTTGAGGTGATGATTTGAGCAACCTTGCGAATAAGTGGTAGAGTTTAATCACTGCGATGATTTCAAATGTAACTTGTCTGTCCGACATTTAGCGCAAATCTTCACCAACGTTGAGTCTAAAACGCATACTGTTGCCAAAAAACGTGACTTTCTTAATAAAGTGGAGCTATATTCCACGCCTGAACAGCTTTTAACTCTGTACAAAGCGCAAATCCGCTCTTGCGTGAATTATTGCCGTGTGGGGTGGCTCTGTGGAATATTGATTACAGGCTTGGGACTCGGTTGCACATTGAGGCATGATACTTATTAGTGACGATAAGCTCGAATCAAAATTTTATAGTTTAGCTCACCGGCGCAAAGCTGTTGGTTTTCTACCGAATATTCTTTGGTGAGTGTGCCCATAAGCTCCAATAGCTCACTCAGCCGCCCCTTTTTACCATCGGACGTCCAAATGTACCTACGGCAGGATATCATCCCTAATTGGTCGGTATTCCGTTCAAGCGTACTAAGCCCATTTCTGCCGTCAAGAAGTGATGTGAGCATTACCGCGTACCGGTTTACACTGGTAAAGGCGCTGGTGAAATTACTGGCACATGGGACTTCTCAAGTTATGTCTCAGAGTGACAGGCGCAGTGGCAGTGTCCATAAGATATTTGCGATTTAAAGGTATGAGTGGCACTGCAACTGTTATGGATAGGCTTGTCGCTTACCACCAGGTGCATGGCTTGTTCATCTCGTCTTGCTGCTTGCCATCGCGGTGAAAGGATTTGCCGATCGGTGTAAGGTGCTCGCCGATTGTTCGCCAGGGTGCGACAGACGTACAGAAAGAGAGTGGTACGTCGTACGGGGAGGCTCCTTTCGTTCATCCCATCTTTCATCGTTCTTATTACTAGCGGCATAGAGTTGAATCTTAAATGTCAAGTTTGACATGCTTTTTGCCCTATGCATGACAAGTTACGTCAAAATTAATAATGCATATAGGTTTAACAATTTTTATTAGAAGAAACTTCAAACCGTAAAAATAAACCTGACTGTTTTTGGACAAGTACATTTAAACATTTTGTATAACAGTTGATATTTTTATGTGACTTTCGTTAGCATTGATCTTTAGTTTCTATACTGGTGTGATAGTTAGAATCACCTACTAAAACATCAATAATGAAAAGTTGGCTCCTGCAGCACTAACACGACAAGGCGTGAATTGCGCAAGAAACGACATAGAAGCGCGAGATATTGCTTTGTCGCGAACTGATAGCATGACGTTACTTTGTCTTGTCGCGTTAATATGTCATTAACATTCATCTGTCGATTGACAGCAATGTGAGACATACTTTGGAAATGCTTAGCACGATTGTATTTTACCACAAATATGTATATTGCGTTTAATTGTCTATATGCGAAATATTTGTGTTCGGGTCTTTAAACGCGCGACTGAAGAATATGCGTCTTGGCCTCACCTCACCACTAAAAGTATTTACATTTAACACAAATATTATCAGAGCTTCAGGATGTCAGGACGCATTTTTGCGAGGCGGATAACTTGTCTCCGAAGAGTCCTAACGCCTGTCAACGCGCAAGTTGTTCTGATCTAAAAAATAATCACCCAACAACACTATTATGTCACTGTTTTAATTAGTCCAATTTGTAAACGATTAAATTAACTGAATATCATACAAATTAGTCAAATTTAGAGCCAATGAATTTTTAAGCGCGCACCACCTACGGTGACCTATCAACCTTCTTTGCACCCGCCGAAAACTGACACCTTCAACTACATTCGGTGTTACCAGCTCTAATATAAAGTAATAACTAGCAGTAGTTAGTAGCAGTAGCACTGACTTAGCGAATAAACTAATAATTCTATATTTTACAATCAATAATCAACCATTTTAATAACGCAACGTTGTATAATTATAATACAATTGTCATAATTTAATTATTTTCTATAATTAATAAATTACCATTTAATAAATACTTTATTTTCTTATTTTTATATTAAATTGTACAAATATGAACTAACGTAAACATAAGACAAAGCAACATTTTTCAATTTCTAAACTTTAAATAAGAGTAAAACCTCTGCATTTTTAATTTAGCTTTAAACCTTTTCCAGCCTATGTGTATATTCATTATGGTTAATGAAATAAAGAATTGTATTAAAAAATAAGTATAACAACAATGAGGATAGAATTGAAAAATGGAGTGCGATAATGATATTCGTAACGCGAATATAAGCAGAATTTTTTGAACACTATTCGGCTTTCTTTAGAATCTAATTAGAAAATGAAATATAGTTGCATAAGAGTGTCACACCGGCCGCCTTTGCGTCACTGTCTCACCGCGAACTACGAGTGAGACTGCCGTGTGGCACGCCCCGGTACGCTTTCGCTTCCTGCAGGTCTAGCCCCGGAAAGTTTTTCTCGCTGTTCCGCGTCTGTGTGGCCTGACCTTACCTAGCGCTTGATCTGAGCAAACTAAGAGAGTTTGCAGGATGGAGCGCTCAAGTATACCAACGTTGCTAAGCACAAGTACATTGGTTGTATGGTCAACTGTACGGTTTGTAAAACTATAACTATTTCCTGTGATATGTCTAGTCCAATTTTTCAGTAACGATGTTTCATGCACCGCGACTCAAACAGAAATAGACGAATGTTTGTGCAGGTCTTGTTAATTTGCTTTAATACAAAGACAGAATGCTTAGAAAAAAATCCTTCGATCGTCTTGCAGACGTTGGTTCGAATCCAGCAGGATCGCTCTCATACTGTGCCAGACTCTATTCCAACTAAGCAACGGAGCGAACTAGCGGGCCCTACAAATTTTTCTATGTTCTTGTACCAACTCCTTGTTTTTACTTTTTAACTAGTTTTTTGACGTAGCACCATCTGTGAGAAATCTATTTTTTTACTCAATAAAAAGACGCTGTTTGCTGGAAGACGATGGTCCGATCGATGGATCCTTTTCTAAGTGTTTGATCTTTGTATTAATAATTATAACAAACTAGTGGAGTGGAGTGATTTCACAGAAATAATTGATTACTATGGCAGTCGAACTTCGTGACATTCAATAAAACTTAAAAATTATAATTTACTTTAGTTTGTTTTTATTACATTACTGTATTGCGATGTATTCAATTTGCTTTCATTGTGTACATTAAGAACTCAGGCATGGTATTATTAAAAACACCACGTGAAAAACATGTTGACTTGCTTTAGTACAAAAAAACATCGACTTCTGATCAAACATGACCTGGTTAACAATAAAAGCGACCATTAAACGGCTAGAAAATTCCGCTCTTTTCAATCCATCAAAGCAAATGGCCGTGAACTTGGCGGTTTTGTTCGCTGCTGTTTTTGATAAGTAAACAAAACCAGGGAACTACTAGATTGTGGCTTGTTAGACCTCAAAAGTACGCGTGTCCGCCATTAGTCATCAGTGTTGTCAAATGGTTGACTTTTATTATTCAACTGCATTTTTGTTGTTAATTCTAAATAGTTTACGAACGCATCCAGATTATACAATATAGTAACTCAGAGATGGCACATACAAAGTTAAATTAATTAATTACTAGTTAAAACTGAAGTTTTCTTGAGCGTACCTATTTTATTGTTTCGAATTTTAGGCGTAGGTATATATGTATAACTTTTAGAGCGGTTACACACGGCGTGTTTTAGCAGCGATGCGGCAGCGATGCAAACGTAATGCAAGCGCGCAACTGCATCGATACAACCGCGATGATTGCATCGATGCATTTGGGATTTATAGGCGATTGCATCGATACAATTTGTATCGCTGCAATCGCCGTGTGTACCCACTCTTACAGTTAGAATTTTTGATTAAAGAAACGAAAATGTAACTTTTCAGGTAACGAAATGTAATTTTCAACTCAAGGACATCAAGTAAAACTAAGTAGTCGAATGGACATAATGTCACTCTGATCCCAAAGTAAGTAACTAAAGCACTTATGTTATGGACATAGGAAACAATGTCAGCATCACAAACACCCAGACTCGAGACAATATCCGGGGATCAAACTCGGGACCTCAGAAATGGCGACACTATGAAAACCGATACGCAAGCCACCCGACCGTGGAGATTCTCATAAGTCGAATGGACCTTTTGTTTGTGGCTATCAGTGATCCTTGGTACTGAACCACGAGGAGGAAACTCGTTACCTGGGCCTATTATAACTATTTACTATAATAATAACTCTTTGAATGTGGCAAACAAAATCTTTTTCAGGGCTCAATAAAAATTGGTTATTTGTCAAAAGTACAAAGGGTTCACTGAGTCACATATTGTGAGAATTCACAAACAGTAATATGGAAGGTCCACATGTATTATTACTTAAAATATGTTTGTATACAAGGACTAATTTTATATATATTTTATAAATAAGTTGAATTTCTAAATTGAACCTAATCTAACGAAGCATAAATTAAATTCTGACCTCTCAGACAAAATTTCTAATTACCCTTATATGCTGAATTTAAATGGATGTATTTGTTAATTGGAAAAGTAACACTAATTAAGAAATGACGGATATTTAAAAGGGTATTCGTTAAATTTGCCTTTATTTGAACAAAATTTGTTCTAAGAGAACGTTCAGTTAAAACGAAACACAAAATTGTTATGTAGGTATTTACGGCCATTCTTACATTCGGTGTTCTCAGCCTAATTACCGCTGCCATTTCGGGGTCCTCAGCCTAATTACCGTAACCATTGCTTGTTCTCGATTTGTTGAACTTCAATGAAAAAAATAACTTGATGATGAAATTGAACTTTCTATTTACCATAGTTGTGGCTACGGTAATTAGATCTAATTACCGTATCCATGAAATATTTGTGACTTAATATCTCGAAAACTACTTTCTCTATTCTAATGCAATTTCGACAAATTGATAGTTAAACTTAAAATTATTCATATATCAATGTTATTGGGAATATTAAGCGAGAAAAAACAATGGCTTCGGTAATTAGGCTGAGAACACCGACTGTGACAATGGCCGTTTAATATTGTTACTCATGTCATGACTTTCGATCATTATTTATCTGTTTCTGTTTACTTCTTGAATGTGCTATTGACTTCAATGACCATGTAACTGGATTTTGTTTTATTTTTAACTGGTTCTCAAATAGAAACACGAAAAGCTTTAAATCCCTACAAAAAGTTTGTTTTTGTGGTCAGGTTAGAGAAAAATTTGAAACTTGCAAACCATACCGAAAACATTTTTGGGTTTTCTCTTTGTTTAAAACGTAACATACAGGATATTGTAGTCTTGCATGGGCGTATACACGGTAGCCTTGTTTCTCCTGGTCTGCTAGCTCACATTAACTTTAACATTCAACCAAATCTTCGTCGTCCTAAAACCTTTTACACGTTTATCGAAATAATACATCCTTTATAGCCCCGTGACTAGAATGTGCCTAAGCTACAATGATTTACTCATTCGACATCAATCTTTGTCGAATTCGTACCAATCTCCTCAAATATTTCAACTCGCCTTCTCATTAGTACTGCTAAATTAATATCTATGTTAGTCTTTAGTTGCAACAGTTTTAACTTGTAACCTCACTTTTCTACTTTTTCCTTTTTTTCGTAATCCTAATGCAAATATGTTTGCACTTTGCATAATTACGCTGTATATACAAGTATTAGGACTATATTCTAGATTAAAACTATAAATTGTATCTCAACATGTTTCACTAAATGTAAACTGTTTTGTACATCCAATAAAATGAAAATAAAATAAAAGGGAACATTATATTTCGAGTTAATAGTATATTTCAGCAAAAATTCTACAAATTGGTTGGTAAAGACCTAAAAACGTGTATATTTGCAAGATCATGTAAATACCGCTATGCAGCTACGTCAATTACCATTATAACAGCCGCAAAAGTTCAGGAGTATAGTTACTTTTTTTACATACCTACTTGCTACTGTAAGCTGGGGCGTAGTTTAGGATGCATAGCGAGAGGTACTTTATAAATATAAACTGGGATTAACTTCATAACTTGATATTTATTGTATATTTTTACATTTTTATTTCTTGAGGCTACAATTAGACGTCTCAAGATGTTCTACTTTTCTAACCTATTATTTCAAAAACATTCTAAATACAAAACTATATTCACTCAGCCAGTAGTTCTACTCATAGAATAGAGCCTAGACTACACTACTCAATTAAACAGAAATCTATACTATGTAACTGGGGATCTACTAGCGTTCTCCGTCCGAAACAACTACTGTCAAATCGCCATCTCCGGAGAACAAAAAGATAACTGCCATTATCACAGTTTTAGTGTTATATCATATTTAAGATCTTTAGGTACCAATACATCTTTTCAATTTTTTTCGTGATTTTTAAGCAGTTACTTACGGAATAACAAAATAATACAATAATATTCAAATCTTCTACCCACGCCCAAGTGCACAATAATAAGGTTATATGATAATATTAAACTAAATGAGTTACGTTTCTTAATATGACAAATGAGGCCATGAGAACCATAGTGGCCTAACTCATTTTTTTACAATATTGAGTTTATGATTTTTTCCAGTTCAAATTGATCATTTTGATAGAACCAGAAAGGCCTAAAAGTGATACAACGAATTTTCACTAGATGGCAACATAATCATTGTTATGCTTTTTAGTCTGTGATCTAAATTTGCGGTGCCATACTGGCCTAAGTAAGATAAGCCACTATGGCTTGTCCATTGAATTAGGCCACTATGGTTCTCATGGCCTCAAATGATAATAGAATTGTTCTCGTAAAAATAGTTACTCGAAATAACTAGACACGCAGTTATCATATTTTATTTCCGTTTCAAACTGTTCGTATAATAAAGCAAAAGTTGATTATCATATCATGGTTTCACTGTAACTGCAGAATAAAAGGCCTTTCCAAAAAAAAATATCTTACCTTGTTTACTAGAATAAGATGATATGTAATTATTATATTCGCCACTTGTACTATTCTGACCCGTAGAATAAAATGATATGTCAATGGTGCAATACTTGTTTTCGACTCAGACAGAACGAGAATAAAATGATAATCCACAATATAAATCCAACATGATGATTGATTTTGACTAATTATTTATTATTGAATTGTCTCCATTTTGGCTTACCTTACGGCTGTTTCATTTATAATATAGAATGCACAAAAAAATATTCTTTCCTTAAAGCTAACTATTGATCTACCTACGATCAGTATTTAAGAACTTATTTTTTATTTTTCCTGAAATATTACTTTGTTGCGATTATCATATTGTTCTCCGGGGATGGCGAAATAAGTAATACTCGATGAAATTAAAAAACGCATGATGCGAATGAAGCTTCATACTTGACAGTGTATTTTAACTTGTTCGGGTATTATTTATTTAGCAGTAATTGTTTCGGACGGATATGTGTGTGTGAGAACGGGAATAGATCCCTGGAAACAGAATCTTTTTGATCTTATATAATATAATGAGTCAAATTACATTTCAAATATTTTTCTCCGTCTCTCTATCCATCTGATTGCAATAACGTCCACAAACACAATACTACAATTACTCTAGCGCCGGTACAATAAGGATATGTCGTCTACGCCATGGCGGGCCATTAACTGTCAATTAGGGGCTTGATTAATTGGCATAACGGACTGCATGCACGGGACGGACGCGTGCGGACGCTAGACGTCACGCTCGGAGTTTTGTATGTCTATGTATCTCTATACTACACACATCAAAAGTGTCTAGGGATCAAGTACGTTTAAGAGTATTGCTGCAATTAGGGTTAATTATATTAACTTTTTTGTATCGCTATTGATACTTTTTAGTGAGTTTTAACATTTAAATAAGGAATATTGTTTAAAATTCGATAATAAGAAGAAAATCGATTGTCAATGTGGTTTTGTATAAAAATGAATTATAGCGTTTTGACAAAATCATTACAATATCTGCATCGGAACCGAAACAATTTACATTATTATGGAGAGACGACATCATTTAACCCGAGAAGTGATGATGCGAGCCGTCGGAATGTTGGAAGCTGGTTCCAGGCAACGTGCTGTGGCTTTCACACTTAACACTACACAGAGCGTCATAAGTCGCCTCTGGACGCGCTATCGCATGACGGGCAGCGTGGCCGAGCGACATGGAGGACGATCTCGCGTCACGACTCGCAGACAGTACCGGTATATCCAAAATACTGCTCGACGGAATCGTACCATGACCGCCATGATGTTGGTTAGGAGGCTCCACAGCTCCTCAGGCTTGCTAATAAGCGATCAAACAATCCGAAATCGTTTACGTGAAGTGGGTCTGCGATCCCGAAGGCCGCTCAGAGTTCCACCTTATTGCACCCTGCAATCGCAGGACCCGTTTACGATGGGCTCGCGAACACAGAAACTGGGAGGAAGAAGACTGGCGCTATGTGTGCTTTTCGGATGAATCCAGCTTCGGTATGAGACCGGATACAAGACGTACTCGAGTTTGGAGAACATCTGGACGTCATGAACGTTTGAGATATTGTCAGGAAGTTCATCCATATGGTGGGGGAACGATAATGATATGGGCCGGTATTTGGATCGGCGGAAGAACCGATCTCATTTGGATCAGGGGTAACCTCAATGCTCAAGTTTACGCAGAGAGGATTGTTTCAGATGTTATCATCCCTTTGCGAGGCCAGTTGGGTGATTCATTTCAACTAATGCATGACAACGCACGTCCACGGCTAGAGTCGTAACACGCATTCTTGCCGAAGCTCGTATCAACGTTCTGCCGTGGCCTGCTCAATCGCCAGACTTCAATCCAATTGAGCACGCATGGGATATGCTTCAAAGAAGAGCTGTGCCGAGTATGCATACCGTACATACTCTACAACAATATTTTGACTTGTTACAAAACACATGGGCGGCCATTCCTCAAAGTGATTTTGATGAACTCATCTTAAACATGCTAAATCGCTGTAATTGTGTGATTCGTGTTAATGGTGGAAATACAGATTATTAATTTTCTTATCTTTACAATAAAAATGAGCAAAATCATCATTTTCGCCATTTTTTTGTCATTTAATTGACGCCGTTAATTTGAGTTTTTTCCCACAATTTGCAAAAACATCAATTTTAGTTTATTTTAATTAAATATAGGGGTAAGCGGTTAAATAAAACATAAGCATTAAAGTAAGACGTCGTCCTGGAAGACTGGATTTGGTAAACATTGCTTAAATAATTTTTATTTCAAAAATATTCACTTGATCCCTAGACACTTTTGATGTGTGTATTTGCTTACGACAGATAGTCGTGCAGTTTAAAATATCGTGGCTTGTATATTTAAATGAAGTTGTTCACATTCAGTACAATACGATTAACTGTCGTTCACGACTTTTTTGTCGTTACGCTGGCAGACTGCCGTGACAATGGAAAAAGCTAGAACGACAGTCATCTGATGATAAATAAAACGTCACGAAAAATGTGATGATGAATAATTGCAACTTCAAACGATTCTGTCGTGCAAAAAACAAGGTGGCTGCCGTGAACCTATAAATTGTCGTCACGATCTAAGCTAGACACGACAGTCGTTCAACGACAAAATAAACGTCCACGACACGACAACAGGCTAACCGCGACAGTCTGACAACGATAAATGGAACGTTACGACATAATGGGAACACGCCTTTATTAACGCGACTGGACCAAGGAAAAATGTTTTAAAGGTAAACCTTAATATTAGACGGAATTTCGAATTCTTACCAAAACACGACAATCTTTATTAACCGACTTCAAAAAAGGAGGAGGTTCTCAATTCGACTGTATGTTCATTTTTTTTTGTATGTATGTTACGCGATAACTCCGGTATTTGTGAACCGATTTTCATGATTGTCTTTTTATTGGAAAGGGGGTATTTCCATAGTGGTCCCATTTCATTTTGAAGAAAATCATCCACCTCAAAGGGTGGCTGTTCACGCATGAAGATTCATTTTTATAAATAGCGCCTAACTTTAATTTAGGAGCAATTACTTTTAGCAATTATTTAGTTGATTTTGCAAATTTCTCCAATTCAAGGCGTTTTTCTCTCGAAATACTTTGAGTAGTGTCGTAGTGAGAACCTATTTTTATTATCTCCAATCAAGTCCTGTATAGTGGCGAACTAGGGGATATTTCAATGAAACTTAGCAAATAGACGTAATTCCACGTACTTTTGAGGTCGGTTTTTTAGTACTCTGTACTGAGATTATTATTTGTCCTTTTTCTCGGTTTAGCACAGTGATTATCAACGACGTGATCATCAGCCTATCGCTTTCCACTGCTGGACATAAGCATCTCCCAATATGCTCCATTTCGCCCGGTCCTCAGTTTCTCGCATCCGTCTCCTCCCAGCAACTTTTCAGAGGGCATTACACGCATTACGTTTGCCAACCTCGGGTCTCTCTCATTGAACTGATTTCCCTCATTAGTTATTGGTACAGATAAAGCCAGGTCACTGCCATGTCGACAACCTTGGTAATGTAATGCACAGTGACGTTTTTTTTTATAACACCAAGTGATAGGACCAACAAGTCGTGCGCCTGGTGGTTAGCGAAACGCCTATCCATAACATTTGCAGTGCTACTAAAAGCTTTTAATCGCAAAGATCTTTAGGGGCACTGCCACTGTATGCGTCAACTTGAGACATAAGTTGACAAATCCTATGTGCCTGTAATTTCACCAATTCACCAACACCCTTCAAAACCGTAATGCTCACATTACTGCTTGGCGGTAGAAATAGGTAAGGCGGCAGTACTTCCCTGGAGGAACTCTTTCGCAAAGAGCTCTATTGCTACTATGGACGCAAAATTTTACAAATATTTTTCTCATAGACTTATTACCACAGTACCTTTTGACCTAGTTAGGTCACAGATCGACAATCAAAACCTTTTAGAATTGTATTTTTTATGCCAATTTCTGTTTTCACGTACTACATAGGTTGAGGAAAGGTTGATTTTATTATTAGATTGTGCAATTTGAATTAATGCGAAGAAATTTTCAGTAACTTCTGTTCGAAAAATATTTCAAATTAGGATATCATAGGATAAAGTTTATTATAAATTTTAATAATCTTTCATGGGAAGTGAGTAATTCAGTTCTGATCGATTCCGAAAAAAATACACGTTTTGAGTTAATACACTATTGTATTAATAGTGCGATATCATATGTGTGTCAGTGATCTGTCGACGCTGCTGCTGGTGTTGGCACCTAACCTAAATGTGCGAGTGGAATAAATTATACATTCTTCCATAGTAAAGTTTACATTTTTTATTTTAATATTAGAACCTAATGTGTAATTGCGACGCCTAAACTAAGTAAGTGTGTACATGTACTTTAGGCATCTTTTTGGGCAATTTCCTTTACATTACAGTTTAAAAAGATGTTGATTAATAGTGTGGTTATCAAGCATATTATTAATAAAATAATATCTTTATTATCTGTCACAGTTTTGGATTGTATCCTGTTGAGCGGGCGACGCGGCGTAACGTTAACCGTTGGGCAATTTTCAAGTTTTGGAGTTTCAAATGTGATTTTAATAACTTAGGACTTCAGTTAAAAATTTAGGAGATTCTCTTGTAGTACGTAAAGAAAAATATCTCCCTATAAAAATAATATAATGCAATTTTAGATATCTTATTTTTAAATGATCCGTTTTATCTAGCCTGGTTTCGGGATTTTACATGACCTCGGTTATTAGTTCCATCTAGTACTCTGAGACGCGCTATCGTTTTGTTAATTCCAATAGTATAAAGTCATCTCATATGTTTTGTATTGCGGATGCTTACCATAAATGCTTTCCACCGCTATAGCAATTGTATGGCACTGAACGGCACTCAAGTTATTGAGACGTTTCGGTCCTTACTCTGATATCCTACTTAACCGTGAGACGCACTGATGGGTTCCTAGCCGCATAACTTTTTGTTTTGTTTTACAACCCCTCCTCTCACCAGCGCTACAAACGTACATTTTATCGTGTAATGAATGAGCTCATTCTTTAGATAATATCCTTAAGTGTATCGTATATTTTTTGTAAGACTGTTATTCAATAGTAAATACCTAAAACATTTGATTCAGCAGAACAGTTTTTCTCCGCTTTTCCTCTGATGACTCGCCTTAATAGTAAAATATTTAAATTTATTTATTTATTTATTTTTTTATTTTTTATTTATTCATTCATTCATTCATTTATTTATTCGCGGAAAACCAACAGCTTAACAACAAATTAAAAACATCAACAAATACATTACAGCCAATTAAAGGTTTTCGCTTATAATAACCTAATGACTAAACAATGAGCACTTAGAAAGTGGTCACAGTAAATAAAATTATTATGTTACAAATACACTTAATATATACATATTAAGTGTATTTATAACAGTGGCGCAGGTATATATATATATACCTGCGCCACGAAATGATCGCCCATTAAACAAACGCGTCCACAAGTTTACTGCAACAGGACGGTAGTATCTCATGAAACGCGTAGGTATATTAAACACAATACTACTCAGTAATTCGGGACAGTCGACATCACCGTTTATGATGATTAACAAATACACTAAATCAGCAATATTCCGGCGAGTAATAAGAGGCAATATGTGTTGATCTTTACAAAGACGTAGATATTCGATTGAATTAAAAGACTTGCCCATTTTATCTGTAGAACATAATATTTTCATACATTTTTCCTGGACTCATTCAACTCTGTCTACATAAATTTGATAACATGGATTCCAAATTTGGGAGGCATATTCCAATTTACTACGGACATACGCACAATATTCGGAGAGTTGTAGGTCTTGAGAAACTGACTGAATTCCGTATTATGAATCCAAGTGACTTAATAGCTTGAGAAACAATAGCATCTATATGAGTATCAAAAATTAGCTTAGAATCATGAATGACCCCTAGATCTTTCACGATTATCTTATGTTGAAGATCAATGTTTCTCAAGCTATACGAGGTACATATATTATCAAACTTACGCGAAAAAGTAATTGAAAAACATTTAGAGGGGTAAGGTCTAGCTTATTGCTAACAAAGTAGTCGTCAAGACGAGATAAATCAGATTGAAGACCAGTAGCGTCATCAACTGAAGAAATCTTGGCATTTATTTTCGTATCATCTGCGAAATTAAAAGCAAAACTCGAGTAATTAACGATGAACTGTATTTCGGGTTACAAGGCCCTAATGAGATGGAACTGCGTAGTAAAACTAACTAATCAAACTCCATTACATTTTGTGGTCACGACCTAGAACGTAAATACCTAAGATCGTGGTTTGTTAGTTTCGCGTTGAATTAATTAAGTTCGAAATTGGACGAGCTTGACAAACTTTATGCTCCTTAATAAACCTTGATCCTAGAAAGGATAATTCATTATTCTCATTGAAAGGTTCTAAGAATGAACGTGAGCTACAAAATATATAATTTCATTTTTAGTAGCAGTAGATCTACTTGTGAAAGAGTTCGTCCAGGGAAGTACTGCCATCTTACCTTTATCTGCCGCCAAGCAGTAATGTCAGCATTACTGTGTTCCGGTTTTGACGGGTAAGGGTTCTGGTGAAATTACAGGCACATGGGAGTCGTCAACCTGATTTGTTGTGACGGGCGCAGTGGCAGTACCCCTCAGATCTTTGCAATTTAAAGCTCTAAGTGGCACTGCAACTGTTATGAACAGGCGTGTACCATCAGGCGCACGACTTGTTCGTTCCGTGACTAGATATTATAAAACAAAATACTACAATTTATAAGTGTACAACGAGAGACGACTTTGATTTGTGGACATGTCCTGGGCAGAACGGAGATAAATTAACTGAGCTTAAGTCGTTTTGGTTACAAGATAACAGTTAAATGGAGCAAGAAGGCTTACAAAGGCAATTTTATCTAACATAGTAATTGACCAATCTCTTAACTTTTGATCATCTTGAAACAGAAACTATTTTTTTTGTAAATTCTTAATTGCTCAAAGATATAAAAACACATGTTACGAAGGACTTATACAAAGGAGAGGTTATCTCTAGAAGAGATCACGTTCGTCAAAAAGTCGTACGTTTATAGGGCTAGCACGACAGGGGTTAACTTGCGCGAGAGCAATACAAACCGCGAGATCTCTATGTGAGAATAGCAGTATTTGGCGCTTTAAGTCGCTGTCGCGCAAGTCGCGCCCTGTTGTGCTAGCTCTACTGGCGGTTAGCGACATACTTGTCCATAGCAGTTGCAGTGCCATTTAGAGCTTTAAATCGCAAAGATCTGAGGGGCACTGTCTCTACACCCGTCAAATTGAAAAGTCTTTATTTGATCCGTTTCACGAGCACCTTTAAATTTAAAAACTGGTACGTATGGAGATAGTGCTTCCCTGGACGCACTCATTCCCCCATTGCTATTAGATTTAATTATAAAATCCTACCATGTTCAGATGCAATATTTTAAAATGCTTTTTACATGTTATGAATTGCAATATTAGATTGCAAATCTACAAAATGGGATAAGCGAGCAAACTTGCAAATATTAAATAAACAATTTCAGAACAAAGTTATAATCCTCACGTTTAATATTTTCGCAGTGTTTATCATCTTTGCTTTCAATGTCACCTAATTAACACCGATTTGTTAACGAGACGGGATTGTCAGCCATTTACCTTTTTCGCTTGGACCTGAGCGTTGGTAATCTTTTTAAAACCATCATAATTTGGTACTATAATGGGATATAATTAAGGCGTTTCTTCATTGTAGGGAACAAGACGGGTTTAGTATTGGTACGGTAAATTTACTTAAAATAAGTGGCAAATATAAAAATATCGTTGATTACTATGAATGTTAGTGATATTACATCTATAAAAACTAATTTCGCATTTAGACAAATTAATTAAATTCACGTGTTGAATCGTGATAATGGATGATCGGTAGCCCCCGGGCGGCTGGAAAACAGTGTTTGGTACTACGTCTGTGGTTAGTATAGTTGAAACGCGTTGTGCCCGCACCCCTACTGAGTGTACGTTGCACTGAGAGTATGTAACCCAGTTTTAGAATATTGAAAATATCTATGTTGGCGGATCAAGAGTCCCATGAGGCAGTGGCACCTTCGCGGCTGCGGGCAATCGGAGCGGGGGCTTCGTTCGCCAGTAATTTAGGCAGCCGCGAGGAGGACGACGAGGCGGTGTGGCCCGCTTCGTCGTGAGGAGGGGAGGGGGAGGACGTAGCTCCTCCTACGTGCTGGGGTGTTCCGGTGCGCAAAATCGATCCCGGATCCTTCCAACTAGAGCACCCAAGAAGGCCACCGTGGTGTTTTAGCCTGTAGAAGTCCTGTCATAATAATATCCTATGACGATTTCCCCACGCAAAAAAAAATGTTATGCGGGGAGGCTCCTTTCGTGCACCCCAAAGCAAAACAATTTAATGTGTGTGTGAAGTTCCCAATAAACACTGGGCCCGCGTGAGAATTACGGATCAAGCTCTCATTGCGAAAGAAAGTCTGTGCCCAGCAGTGGGACTATATTGATACCTGCAATTAACACTACGGCAACTTTATTTTTTGGTAATTTTCTGTTGTTTTTGTAAACAGTCATATTTATTTACTAACATTAAGCTCCCCGAATTTTGTGAAAAAAAAAATAAAGAAACAAAATTCTAAAAAAACAAAAGAAAAACAAAGAGAAAAAAACGAAATAAAAACACAACAGGTCCAGAATTAAGTTCGTGTAGTGTTCATTACAGGTATCGATGAAGGCTAACTATTTTATAATCTAGTAGCAAAATGTAAAATATCCCTTGAAAGCTACTATATTCTCAAGGAATTTTACTTTTTAATTGTGGTGTCTACTATAACTACACACCATACTTTCACATACTCTATTATACATATTAAGTGGGACAGTTACTCGTAATTAAATTATAGTCAAACCCCGAAGGGAAGCCTTTCAGTACTATTGAGAACGCTGAAAGAACATCCCGACTACACTATGGTAGACGGTAAGTGATATTATTAATAATTAAGGCTCGTAATTTAATAAACATTTAATTTGAAGTTTACCGTGAGCTTTTCGCCGAAGAAAAACATGGTGAGGTAACCTGCACACATCTGCTAAGTAATTTTTTTTCTTATTGTTTCGATGGCATACACTATAATGCTTGCCATCGTCGTGATATTATGAAAATAAAAAAAATAATAAAAAACAGCACCTATTGTGTTATGTTCATATTGTTCAAAATGTTCAATATATTCGGTTCAATATGAATAATATCAGCACAAATATATCAGCACAAATATCAGCACAAAAGCAGAGTAACTCATATTTATTTATTTTTTCTACAATATTACTTTAAATGATAATAAGGCACAGAATTATTTTATATTTGGATGTTATTTTCATGTACAAAAATATTTAATCAATATTTTTTATATTTCAAGTAATACTGTAGAAAGAAAACCCAAGCGCGGCCGTTCCCTGTGAATTTTAAAATCTGATTTAAGATAATCAATTTTTTGTTGTAATTTCTGAACTAACTACTGTGAGAGGTGCTAAACGAACTTATTGCAACCAACTGACGTTATTATTTCTTTGCCGAATGAACGAATTGATAACGAAGAGAGAATAGACCAATCAATTATCAAATAATTCCTGACTAAAACAGTGATCAGAGTGTTTCTCTCAACCGTGTCCTTTACGGCTATATTTCGACAACTATTATGATTTGACTTTTATTAACGTAAAGCGCATGAATATAATATACTCCTGATGAGATTAGATTAATCAATCGATTTATATTACTTAAGTTAAAGTAATAGACAGAGTACTGTCTATTCCGATCGTTGATATTAGAGTTGCAACGAGTATTCGGTATTGCAAACCAAACGAAAATATAAAGTAAAACAAAATTAAGTTTTTGTAAGTATCAAACAGAAGTGAAATAAGCAGTAAAAGAAAACTTTTCTCATTAAGTAATAAAATTTAATTATAAACTTGAAAATTAACGTAACTTTTTAGTTTCATTTCATGTTTATTTTCTAAGCATTTCAAAATATAGGTTATCCAATGTTTGTTTTTTAAATGGCTCAAGTATTTAAATACGTAAATACCTGAAGAAGCACAAACTATATTATTTTTTGAGACAATAATTTGTAGCAAATACTTAATAGCAAATAATAATTTGTCGCCAATATGCTCAAATTTTAATAATTAATACGCATATTCAGATATAATCAGTTCCGTGAAGTCCCGGGATTTGTACAAGGGAATGTCTATGTTATTCTTTAGTTTAGCTAAATTAACTCCCTCATTTTTGATCCATTGTTCATGACTGTGGTCGTAGTATGGCAGTATAAGTGTGATAAACCTCACCGTGACAATATTTATTTCAGTTGATAAAGTTAAGTTTCCTTATTTGGTATAGCTATCTTTGTCCTTTAATCATCGCCGCGAAAACGATGAAAAAAAGAAATGTCGGGTTTTTGTAGTTTCTGTTTTTACATAATTTACATTATATTAGTTATTATTTTTGAATTTCTAATTACTCTCATGTATTGAACTGTATTAAAAATGTTCTCCTCGCTTTTTTCCAATAATTTTTACATATCAATTTGTTTGTTTTATTATTTCTTTTCATCTCGCTGCCGCGCTCAAATTTTACATTGATAAAATTACTGTGGAGAACTGTCAAAATGTTTTAAAATCGTCTGTGACCTTGCAAATGTTTTGCCACTGTGTTATTCTTTTGCAGTCAGTGGTCGAAGTGCTTGCGATGACAAAAATGTGTCGTCGCGATGCTCGCCATATAAGATATTGTGATAAAATTTTAATAGGTAGGTATTCAGCCTCTGTCCTCCGTTGCAACATTAGTTAATATCCACACAAGGGACTTTTCTTAGCAAAGGCAGTCCACTTAAGTAGGAGCTTAATGTTTACCCAGCACTTGAGACGGATTTATTAATAAGGCCCTTTGTGCATTTATATTTAAAGGACTCAAAGAACAATGAACACTAGGACAGTCCAGTGACAAAATACACCAACAATGAAGTGATGAAGTTAGGCTTTTAGAGACGACTGTGAAAAGTAGTCAGCTCGTTTTTATTTCTAATATTAATGTTAGAATAAATAGACAATCACTGTTTTTCATGAAATTACATTTCCGTAAACAAACTGCGACGCCGGTGTAATACATAGGGCGCACTATAAGTTTCCGGAACTGGCAACTTACATAAACAATATTTAAAAAGTAATTACAACATTTGAAAATGGAACTTTCTGGCTGTAGGATACAGTTTGTGTCATCTGGCTGTCACTTGTTTTCACGTCGTGGTGTCATTTTAGAAATTGGTTGTCTACATTACCTTAGATTTAACTCGTGAAAATATTCGTAGTATGATTTTCTACGACTTTAAGTGTAATTTAACTGCTCAGCGGAGCTTCTCTCGGCTTCAAACTGATTTTGGCGATGAATCACCATGCAAGACGACTATTTATTTATAGCTGGTTTGCAGAATTCAAACGCGGTCGTGTGAATCTCAGTGACGAGTTTCGTGATGGTCGCCCATTCACTGTCACAACAACAACAACAAACACATCGATGCTGTGCGCCGTATGATCAAAACAGACATTATTAGTTAAATACAATCAATACTACACAAACATTTGGGTGTGAAAAAGCTGTGCCCTCGGTGAATCCCACACAATTTGACTGAGGCTTAAAAAACTGATCGCGTCACTTGGTGCAATGCCATGCTTACCAGGTTCAACGAAGGGGCGTCAAATTTGGTGTGGAACATAGTAACAGGTGACGAAACATGGATTTATAGTTAAGAGGGTATGGGTCTTTCGAGATGAGTCGAAACCAACCAAAGTGACGCGCGTGCAGCGTGCCTCTAAGTGGATGATTGCTTCTTTTTTTAATAAAACTGGACACGTGGATGCTGTTGCTTTGGAGAACATTGTACCGTGAATTGTGATTAGTACACGACAATTTGTTTGCCGGAAGTTATTAACAAACTCCGTAAAAGTAACCGTAAACGCCGTATTATCTTGCACCACGATAATGCCTGTTCTCACACGGCCAGACAGGCAAATGAATTTTTGAAGGTGAACAACGTTGACCTTATGAGCCATCCCGCGTACAGTCCCGACCTGGCACTTTGTGACTTTTATTTATTTCCAAGAATTAAGAACCACCTACGTGGTCAAGATTTTCATCACCTGAAGAGGCTGTCGAAGAGTATGAAAAATATGTTTCAGAGATTGTCACGGAGGAGTGGCATAAATGTTTACAAAATTGGTTCATTCGTATGAAAAAGTGCATTAACGCTTAACGCTAACGGAGAATATTTTGAGAAACAATAAATTCATTTCTGACCATTTATAGTACTTTTTTCTTATTCGTTCCGGAAACTTATAGTGCGCCCCACGCAATATATGTACTAAAACGACGATTGCCTAGTGAATACCTATTCATGGTACTATGGGCCCTAAATTGTAGCATTCAGGAAAGAAAGGTGTCGGCAGTGAATGAATTTCTCTCCTTTACCGTATGTATCTGGAAAAAATTAACAAAGCGCTTCCTGCCAATGAATAGTAAGTCAATGATGGAGTGTTCCTGGGTTTTTTAGTATTCCGAATTTACTTCAACTACCGGGAATTGAACTAGGGACATCATCGGTCGCCCACTACAAGTCCTTGGGCCAAAGAGGTTTTCAAAATATGACAGACAAATAAAGTTAGTCTGATTATTTCAGTTGTGGATCCAGGAGTAGTGAAAACTGGTTCTTACAAATATGAAGATGGAACGCGATACGTAGGAGAATGGAACTCCAAAGGGCAGAAGCATGGAATGGGACATTTGGTACTCCCTGATGGTACAAGATATGATGGTGCCATGATTGGCGGATTGTGCTCTGGACTTGGGGTTATGGCGTTTCCTGATGGTGCAAAGTGAGTACATGTTTCTTTTAAATATCAAATCAGTACACAAGAGTTTAGATCGCTTGCGCACTATGTCTGATACGTATCAGTTCCGAATCTGAGAAATGACGGTCCGAAATGTCCGAAATTTTATCTCTAGGTGTACAAGCGATATTCGTATTTGTCGGATTCGAATTGGACTTAGTGTACAAGCGGCATCCGAAGTGGGTCCGAGTTTTCTAGATTTGTATAGTTTCTGATTTGGGGGTCTACTCTCGATTTCCGTCCGACATCCGTCCTATTAAGCAAATATATAAACAAATAAGTCCTGCTATCTTTTTTATTTACATTCTGATAAAAAAAGATACCAGGACTTATTTGAATGCTAATCTATCAGAATAGTTTCATGTTCAGATATCTAAATATCATTCTCAGTTAGTGTGGGGATCTCAATCATAAAATTAATATTCATATTATTTTCAACCGACTTTTCTCGTCATCAGTTTCTCCTCAGCCCTCTTTTTTGACGTTTTCAATTCCAGTCCCTTTTTTGTGTGTGTATGTCACGCGATAACTCAAGCAATTTGTGAACCGATTTTGCAAGAGCTACACGGATTTTTGTCATCCAAGTACCTACGCAGAAACTGTATAAACCTTTAGTTTAAAGTTTTTGTGTTTCGCTATAGTTTTAAACCTCGTAAATAGCAAATTTTGAATATCAATCGGAATCTTATTATAGAAGCGTACACATTGCACTTTAAATGAATTTGAGACTTTATGAAGACGACTGTCAAGAACTATGCTAACGTATTAATGTAATGTCTGTCACTATTTTTCGTAAAGAAATTACTATTCTTCTTAACAGAAATAACATTTTCATAAATGTACTGTGTAAGAATGTTAATCTCTTTAAGCGTATCTCTCTGGGACCCGATTGTAAACTGCCTCAACCGCACGTTTCTGCAAGACAAAGATTCTATTAATATCGGGGGCATTATCCTAAAGAAAAATGACGTATGTCATAAAATAGTGAAAGTAACTGAAGTGAACCTATCTAGCTGTTTCGTCGTCTGAAAGTTTCCAGGTTTCCTCACAATGCATTCCTTAACCCGTTCAAGGACAGTAACGCCGTTTATCGTAATCTAACCGCTCACGCGATGCGCTCTTCCTACCGCAAAATGGCGGCTATTTGGTTGCGCAAATTAGAAAAGGATTCAGTTTAAATACAAGTTTTTATAAATAAAAATTATTATTCTGCATTGCTAAATAAATACCCTCCGTACTACCAACATAAACATCTCAAATAAAATGCAGTAATACACCGCAAATCCTGCACTTAAAAAGCACTAACGAAATTTTTGGTGTACTTGGGTAAATATGATAATATTCCGTTTGAGTGGTTCTAACGTTTACTTGCTTGTATGTATGTAACGTGTATTTTTGAAGTTGTTTATTTTTTTAAATGACAGACCCAGGCATTAAAAACTTTATGGTTTGCTAGAGTAGTTACCGAAACAGCAATTAGTATTAGTTCTTTTACCTGTTATAACTTCGATATCCGATAAATCGGTATAAAGTCATCACCGGCACCTCTAGGTGTGGTATGCGTGTATCGCATGTATCGCGTGAGCGTATAAAATATTATTATTCTGCAAATAATAATTTATTTATAAAGAAAAGCGATAAAAAGGATTACTTTGATGCTAGAAAAATTTCAAGTGTTGACAGGTGACTCTCTTTTACGTTTAGCTTGATGAAGTTAGAGGGACACAAGTCCCTGCGGATCATGTCACGGGGTCATGGATAAATATCATGGGGATAAATATTCAGTAGAAAGATAAATAAATATATTTATCAATTTTTTTTTCGTCTTTTATTATTTATATTTAGTAAAACAAAGTATATTTTTAAGTTTAATGTAAATATTGATACAATTTAGTGGTATGTACGTGTAAATGCTTTATACCTTGTTCCTGTTACACACAGTGATAAAAAGAATCCTTTTAAGTTAAACGCGTAGTTTGTTAAAAAGAAATTGACTTCACGCAATATTAATCAGCTGACTAACATTTTGTATGGAATTTGTTTTTTTTTTTCAAGTTACTAGGTTGGTCCGTTTTGTACCTTTGTTCAGCTTCGTATGGGTTTGTGGTAGTGCAATATTTTATTTTAAAAAACTGTACAAACTCTACACACGGACTTCATTAGAAATACTTAAACGATAATTAATTCCAATACAAAGGAAATTCAATTCAAAATCACTTGGCCACTATTTTGCCAAAGCTTAAATTCGCTACCGAATAATTTACATAAGTGGGAAAGCGACGGAGAGAGCCACTAAGGAGAATTGTAAACATTTACTTTTTATATCACGTGTTTTAATTAATAGATTTTGTGTGTAAGCTATGAAAGAGAATCATTAGGCTATTTCAAGTCCAAAAATGACTTTATTTAGTACGCAGTAAACCCCAAGACCATAAAGTTGAGTCGTACTTTATTAATGCAGGATAGGTCAGCTCAAGGGTTACAGATATAATAACTTTCTATCGAGTTCTTAGGTTTTCGCGATTGTTACACATAGGACGTGAAACTATTTTTCCGGATTTAAATCGCGTATATTTGTTTTTTTTTTCAAACAAACCAACGTTTCGGGCCCTTTACGGGACCATGGGACCTGTAAACCTTGTTTGAAAAAACATACGCAATTTAAATCTATCAAATATAATAGATAACTTTCTATCAAACGAATTTTCTATACCAGCCAAGGTTTATGTTGATAAAAGTTTAGGTGAGTATGTTGCAACTAGTTTACATTCTTACCGCAGTTAGTGAGATGTTATCGACTCGAAAAACGTAGGATAAACAGTATTGTTACATAAAACAATGGGAAAATGAGAAGTAATCGTACGTAATTATTTAATATAAAATTAATTCTTATGAATTTTATAAAAACACAAAAAAATAAATATCTATGTTTTAGGATAAATACTCAGTAAAAACAGATATTTATCGGGTAAAAACCCATCTCTAGTTGTATCCAATACTTAAGTTGTTTATATCTTGGGAAATAGAGGTATTCTTGATTTCTTTTATCGTTTGTTCGTCCCAACTCTTGGTGTCATAGAAAAAATCAAAATTTCACGGAACGCAATAATGCTTACATTACTGCTTGGCGGCAGAAATAGGTAAGGTGGTAGTACTTCCCTGGAAGAATTTTTTCACGCTTACTGCTACTAAAAATGTACCAGCAATGTATAATTTTTGGTCTACCGAAGAGTAGAAAATATAATATAAATTAACATGACCTGTTGACTTAGAAACAACAACATGTGCTTGCAGGTATGAAGGCGAGTTCATGCAAGGCTGGTTCCATGGACATGGTGTGTTCTGGCGAGCTGATGGAATGAAGTTTGAAGGGGAGTTCCGCGGGGGACGGGTTTGGGGCCTAGGTTAGTATGTCTTTATTCGATTTGTAATTCTCTTTTGTGCAATTTTTATATGATCGTGTAAAGTATACATCCTATAGTATAACAAATTAGCACGCGTTTATTCGACACGATTTGCATCGCGCTCCCCCCGCGCGGTCGAAGAGCGGAATCCGTGTTGTCACAACGCAGCGATCACGGGCGTCAAACTGTCATGGCAAAATACGCTCTATTTGTTTAGCTTTTACGTTTTGACCTAAATGAGCGTCCCAGACACGCGGGCGAGTCTGGCTTGAAATAGTTCTACGCGGCCGCCCGCGCGGCGGCCGTGCGCAGATCGCGCGGTAGCGTTATTCAGAGGAATTTAAATGTTGTTGCCTAGTAAATAGAATTCAGATTCGTCATTAATACACGTGAAGGCGTGGTAACGCGGCGGCCGCGCGAAAACTTTCTCCTCATGTAACTGGGCGCTTAGACCCTTATACCCTTATGTGTGTTGTATATTTTTATGTAGATGCCGCATTTGATCAAGATGAAGCATTTGATCTAGCAAAACAGTTTTTCTCCATTTCTCCTCCGGTGGCCGTAAACGAAGTATAAAGGTATCTTTTATCTAAGTTAAGGTTCCTTTATCAAGAATGGGCGCATAAAATTGTAAACAGTTTTCATCGTATTATATTTATCCAGAAAAGCGGGGCTGCAACAATGTATAATTAGATATATATGAAAATATCTGAGATACGTCGTATTTCTTGCGTTAACAAAGCTAAGATCAGAAGATAATTGAAACATAGTTCCTTTTGCTTGATTACGATTGAACAAGGTAGCCGAATTTACATAGTATACGTGTGTTATGTATCATATTTAGTGTAATTTTGAATATTGTATATTATTACAAACGTGTATTTAGTCCAAGTGGAAATTATATTAAATTAGCATTGTATCTATTAAAATTGGTTTATTTGATTTTAAAACACCACAAAAAATATATATATCCTTAGAATAATAACGCATAGAAACCTAGTCCGCACACGCTAAATGAGGCAAATTGAAGCGCGCCAAAAGGGCCTACACGAGCGCGCGGGCCTTCAGTGCTCAAGGTCAACTTGCACCGCGAACAGATCAAGAATTTTAGCTAAAAATGACGAAATGTGCGGTAAATGAGAGTAAAAATACGTCAGACAAACATAAAATAGATACTAACATCACATTTCACAAGGAAGTAACGCGTTTCAACTTGTATTTTTATATAAATATTCACTAAAACCGAAAAATTAACCTACTACTAAAACTAGCCTACATGAATTTGATTTTTGCCTCACTTGTGACAGTTCGTTTGATATGAAACTATCATTCTATGCGTTATTATTCTAAGTATATATCGTTCTGATCAGTGTGTTACATAGACAAGCTTACGTAAAGGGTTGACAAAGCAATATTTACTAGAACCATGGATCAATAACTGCACTAACCAAATGTCGCGACGATTGCCAAACAGTAATTTTTGTAACTAATTTGTTTTACATTGATGAGCTACCAATTTATCAAAATTACTCTAATGTCTAGTTATAGCAAAGAAATTAACTAGATGGCGCTTATTACACAGATTTTTACGGATACTGCCGGTTATTCTTTTATATTGTTTAGGATTAGCCCCATCTACCCGTATTAACAAGCAGTAATTTGTAAATTAGTTTGTAAAATACAATGCCATCTATTGATATGCATATTTGTCAAAGTTCAGAAAATAATTTTACAATAAATTAAAACACTGACTACTTGTATTTTATATTAAAGAGAAATTAACTATTATCCACGGCTATTTACATAATACAAACTACTTCCAAGCTATTGATCAGTGCCATCTAGATATAAGACGGGTTTCTGGCCTTTTTCAGAGTTATGATCTGTACTATAGATTCACGCTAAAACATAAATCATCTATATTAGGCACTCTTGTAACTTAGATTACTTTTCTTTGAAATAAACGTAATTACAAAAGAGATTGTCAAAGCTTTAATCTTCAGTTATTTGAAGTCAAATTAGGAATTTTC
Organism: Hyposmocoma kahamanoa; assembly: GCF_003589595.1. Taxonomy (NCBI): domain Eukaryota; kingdom Metazoa; phylum Arthropoda; class Insecta; order Lepidoptera; family Cosmopterigidae; genus Hyposmocoma; species Hyposmocoma kahamanoa. The sequence continues at coordinate 448,345 of NW_020654422.1, forward strand.
TTAATTGAATTTAATTATTTTCAAATTTTTAATTAGTTCTTTTGCAAGGGTTTTAACTGTAGCGTTTTAATTTAGCTTGTTACAGAATATTATGGTCTCAATTTTTTTAAATAAATAATCTCTTGATTTTACCCTTCTTAGAATATACTGATTCCTCTATTTGAATGCTGCTGAAGATCTGTTATTTTTCTCTCCATTCTCTACAATATTTTACTTAACGACGTGTCTCCCGGGTATCTGAAAGAGCGTTTCAGGTTTCTCTGGTTTGCTGTCGTTCTCTCGTTAGGTCTTACTTATCTTTTCCATTCTTCAATTCCGGTTTCTATTCTTACTCCTTCACTGTTGCATGCCATCAGACTTTAGAATACACTTCCTATTACTGTTCGCGAAAGTAAATTGTTATCATTTTCAAAATAAGAGAAAGGGCGCCTACTTATTAGACGCTTCTATAAGCACTGCAGTGGCGTGTCTGTGACACGACTGCCGCCCCACTATTAATTTTCGTACAATATATTTTCATTAAAAAAAATAAAGATTTTTTTATTCTAAAAAGAATTTCTAATTACACAATAACTGTTTATATAAGTATTTATGTAACTAGTAATAATTGAATGTTATTGATATTGTTTTTGTATTACAATATTTTTATTTTGTTATGCGTATAAGCCCATTATTTTAGTTATTGCGTCCCGTATTTAGGTCTACAGTAAGAAATTTCTTCTACAAATAAGCAGAACCTTTTTGTTTGTGTTTTTCTTTTGTTAAATGTGATTTTGTGTATTTGTCCTGTAGAGCCTGGCTTTACTCACTAATGGATATAGGCCTCCAAGTTTTTGTGCCACTCCCCACGGTCAAGGGTCAATGTCATCCTGGTTCGCCCTGCAATTCTTACGATGTCGTCTGCCCATCTCGCCGCTGCTGGACGCCCAACATTCCTGTATCCAGTCCATGGAAGCTACTCGCTCATCACCTTACTCCATCTGTCATCTTGTCTCCGTGTCGGGTACCCCGCCCAGCACCACTTTAGTTTCGTCATTCTATTCCCCACGTCCTTTAGGTACTCTTGTTCGACTTCGAATCTGGATTTGGGAACACGGTCTATAAGCTTGATATCGAGCATGACACGCTCCATGGCTCTCTGTGGAACTTCCTATACATAGTCTCCTGCGCGAGCGTCCATCTCTCACACACTGATTATATAGGTGGGTAAAATTTTGGCTGACTTAAAATTATCACCCAACTTGCCAAACAGTAAATGATTAAATAAATGCATCATAAAAAGAGTTTCAATTTGATCATGTGTCAAAGTTCCGATCGAAACTTGGATGGTTTCTCATTCGTCGTCGTAGGGACTTGCGCGTTTTATCCCTTCTGTATTTTGTTCTCTTTTATCCCACCTCTCCTCCATGCCTCAAATATTGTTTCGTAGTACTACTCTCAGTCGCACCAATACGTCTCTTCCCTTTCATTAAACTGTCATATCCACCCTTGTAACTTTTATTCCAACTTCTTCAAGGTTAGAAGCATCAAACTGTGAAATTTCCTGCCTGAATCGATTAGACGTGCTAACTCTATTGAGTCTTTCAAAACTCAAGACTTAACTTACTTAATTCTTTTGTCCTATTCTTAGCTGCTGTAAATTGTATGTGTTATTATTATTGTTATAGTTTTATGTTTTATGTTTCAACTTTTAATTCATTTAAGTGTATGTATTTTTAATTTATTTTTCTTTTTCATTTGTGTAAGTGCAATTTGTCTATTAAAGACGTATGTATACTGTTGCGCCCGCAATTGATTATTATTTTTTCTGTTACTCGAAGGTTGCGTGTTAAAGATTGCTACCTAGCTATAAGGTCGCCTGTTGTACCTGTATTTTTATTTTATTGTAATTATATGTATTTGTCTTGGCGTGCAATACAGAATATTTGTATTGTATTGCATTAAAATTTGAACAACCCCCGATACAAAACGCACCTTCGGTTTAAACAGTGACTTCACTTACATTTGTAAAATTTACAGAAAATTAATTACAAGTTTTATATTTAGTGCTAATGAGTACATTTGGTTGTGCTAAAGAGCTCTTATATATTATACCATGTCAATACGCCATTTAAAGAAAAATGAAGGAATGCATAAGGAGTCTCAGTTCTTCAGTTTAAATTACGTTTTGCAAATTTTTCGGATCACAATTTACAATTTACATAGGCGCACTATAAGTTTCCGGAACTGGAAGTTTACATAAACAGTATTTAAAAAGTGACTACGACATTTGAAAATGGAACTTTTAGGCTGTAGAATACAGTTTGTTTCATCTGATTATCACTTGTTTTTACATTGCAGCGTCATTTTAGAAATTGGTTGTCTACATCACCATGGATTTAACTCGTGAAAATTTTCATAGTATGATTTTAAGTGTAATTTAACTGCTCAGCGGAGCTTCTCTCGGCTTCAAACTGCTTTTGGAGATAAAGCACTATGCAAGACGACTATTTATAGCTAGTTTGCAGAATTCAAACGCTGTCCTGTGAATCTCAGTGACGAATTTCGTGATGGTCGCCCTTTCACTGCTGTGAACAACAAAAACATCGATGCTGTGCGCCGTATGATCAAAACAGACAGGCATGTGATATACCATGAGATTCGGGCATCTTTAGACTTTAGACTTGTTTGTCCCATCACATGATATTATATTTTAAAAAATCTCGACGTCAACTTTTATACTGAGCTCCTGAGCTAGGTGCGCTTCTGTAACTTGCTGCAGTCATTCCTGCAGTTAATATGGACTGCATGCAAACAATGTCGACTGCATGCAGTCGGTTTTGTCTGCATGGAGTTGGACTTCGCGAATGCACTTCATTTAGTAGCAGCCTTACTCTGGGTTAGAATCCGAACTTGCTCCTCTGAGTTTCTCGGAATTTGTATGCGAAATTCTATATGAGATTCACCATGAGCTTTTTGGTGCAGGAAAACATCGTGGTGAACGGTTCAAACCCCTCGGAAAACGTGTGTAGTGTCCAACTCGCAACTGGCCACCGTGGTGAACTATATATAGCCTGAACCCGCGCTCTGAGGAGACCCGTGCTCAGAAGTGGATCGTATAAATGGGTTCATGATGATGATGATATAATTTTCCAGGTCTTGTCACTTTTAGCGACGGCAGCCACGGATTCCCCAGGAACGAGGGTTTCTTCCAGGACTGTAGGCTGGTTCGACGGAAGCGATGTCCGGAGGTGGTCCAACGAGCACAGAAGGTCGCATACATGGCTAGAGCGCAGTGTCAACAAATTTAGACAATTGTGTAGGGCAATTTTTGGCACTGCATGTACCTGGAGTAATGTATAGATAGAATATCGGACTCAATTGCATTTTGCGATTGTGACAGCTAACCGTAATGACAAGTCTGTATGTACATTTAAATTTAAATAAATTAATGTTTGTCTTACTAATCGTTTTTTCATACATTAACTGAACCAAATAATAATAATAAAATTATTTATTTACCTAAACATAAAATAAGTGTATTGTAAGAATTTAGTGTCAGACTGTATAAGACGACCTCGGTAGCCCATTGATTTGTACCTACTACTTGGTAGGACCAATTTGGGGAATGTACAGTCGCGTACAATGAAGTGTAAATATTGACACATTTTCGAATATATGTCAATATTAGATAATTACTTAAAAAATACGTACCCTGTGTTGTGTTCAAAATACACATATTTTTGATATTTATGGTAGATGAAACTGACGTTGTTGCCACCCAAGCTAGCAAAATACACACAAATAAAATTAATTAAAAAAAGGCACTGGTATGTTTTCATTATATAGCAAGTACAATATGTACTGCAATATTTTTGAAAACGATACAATTAGGACTAAAATGTAACAAATTCCGTACTTTTAAAAGGTGTTTCTATTATTATGGTAAAATCACACAATCCTAATTATATACATTTAAATGAAAATGCATTCTGTAAATATTTACGAAAATTGTATGGATACATATACAAAAAAAAACCAGGAGTGTATACTTTTTACTAATTGTAGTTTGTTTACTAATGTATACCTTTTTTAAAAAGAACATCATAATGATTATATATTTTTAAGCACAAGTTATTTATTTTTTAAATATCTGTTATTTACATTTTGAAAATGTATCAACGTTTACATACCATTGCACGCGTTTGTACTTTCCTAAAACGGTGCTGGTCTGGGAGTTCTGGGTAGGACTTCGGAGTAAATTACGTTGTTCAGGTACTCATAAAACAGAAAATCGCTACAATGAAGGTACAAAGCTTTTAAATTTTTGCTACATTGTTTAAAAGTATAAATTATTATTATTAAAAAGAAACAAAAACCCGACTGCAAAAAAAAAAAAAATTACTGAAAAGAGACAAACAAGCTCTTTAATATACACAGCCTTGTTTGAGCAATGTACTATGCATGCGATGTATTTAGTTTACCGACTTCAAAAAAAGGAGGAGGTTCTCAATTTGACTGTTTTTTTACTTGTAAAATTGTGAACTGCTTTTGATAATCCCGTTTTTGTTGGAAAGAGCGTACCTCACTTATAGTCCCATTTAAATTGAAGAAATTATTCCACCTCTCGAGCTGACAAACTAAGGATGAATGACTTTTGAGGTCGGTTTTTTTTGGTACTCTGTACTGCGATTATTCAGTATCTACTTACTTAGGTGAATTATAATTATGTACATTGACATACTTAGGAAGTTGTTCACTTGACTACAGTAAATATGCAGTTGACAAAAATATATTATAATATAAATAAATACATATAACTTAGATTTTGTTATGAGTGTGGGCTGGGACAAACCAACAACGTATGTTACATAACTTTTGTTTATCCTCCACCTCCACCTGCTTCTGACGCAGTTGCGTAAAAACTAGCTGGTGCCCACGATTTCGTCTGCTTAGAATAAGTACTTCAAGTAGCGTACTGTACTATGGTAATTTTCATAGTTTTATTGGTTCTGTATACAAATTTTCATCCCCTAATTCACCTCTTTTAAGATTTATTTTTATGACAAAATGTAGCGTATGTTGTTTCTCTAGGTACCATCTATCTCTATACTAAAATTGATCAATATAGGTTCAACGGTTTAGGCGTGAAACCGTAACAGATAGAGTTAAAGTGCTTCTACTTTCTCATTATCGCTTGGCAATCGTAGGATTTCCGAATGCATTCATTATTAGATTTAAAATATATAATAATTTGAATTTTGAACAATGTACTTTATTGTTGTTTTGTTTCGATTTCGGTGTGAACTATATAGAGCTGTAAAACTATTTCCCTATTTTTAATAACATTTATTACTCCATGTCAATAAGCAAGTTAAGAGAAATAAAAACTAAATAAAGTGTGCTTCTTTTATATAACCAAAAATGAATGTTTTTCCGGTTATTAACAATTTCAATTCAGTCCGTATCTGAACGCATTTCTTCATCGGACATAGCAATGTTAGTATGTTCACCATCGATGGAATAATCATGTTCCGCGCTGCTCGAACAGGTATCGGCTTCTGGTAAAAAATACAAGTACACACTGTAAATTATCTATCGTGCCTGTGACTTTAGCGGCTTTCGTTCCATTGTATAATAAATAAAACATGTAGTAGCAACTCTATATACTTCCAACTGAAAGCGCTCAGTCTTTCGGTCGGCTCCGTGTACCAAAAGCAAAGGGCAACTAAATAAAACCCGACGATAGCCGAAATACGAAGTTTGTCGAAGGGCATTGAGAAAATACAAGCACTGTTCTTTCGCATTTATAATATTATTTTGGTTGGAATAGCTTGTCACACGTACATTTTCTTACTAAGCACTTTTTGTAAAAAATGTTTTAACAGAATCTAGGCAATTTAACTGCCTCTGTAGCCCAACGGTTACCTTGCTGGTCTGACACGCAAAGCTCCTAAGTTCGATTCCCGAGCCGGGAGAGTTGATGATATGGCCAACATTTATTTCTCTGAGTTTGGGTGTAATTTGTGGTTGTCCATGTGTAAAAAAAATTCTCTGCGACGGGCATTGTAGTGTAGTTAGTTATGTGCAGATATTGTTCTGGGTAAATATAAATATCTATTTTTATATATAATATAAATATTCATTTTACTGCAAATGACAATCTTAAGAATAAAATGTGAGTGTTAAGTAGTTCTCAATAAGGTAGGCTGTAGCGGTTGTGATCTAGACTCTTTGTAGGTCCCATGGTCACATCTCACTGACAGCGAATCAGGTCCAAAAAATAGTTTAATACTCGTTTTTTTCTTTCTTTCATGTGCTAGCCAACCACACCTATTACCTGGTCCCAATCTAGGGAATATCCTGTGCCATGAGTATCCAGGACACACTGGCAGCACCAATTTGAAAAAAAATATTTACTGAATTAATATCTGATCTCATAGCTCAAACCGTTTGACAACCGAAGTTGTGGAATTACTTTCTAAAAGAAAAGATAGATGGCGCTGACGCTTAATTAAATTCAAATTCCTATTAAATCTTTTTGGTTTTTAAAATGTGAACAGTCACAAACAGTCATAGTATACGGGAGTCCCGTATACTTCTACATAAGTTTTGTTTGTATTGCCCCTTCGTATGAAGCTCTTGGCGGGAAGGGCACTATGACTTGTGCGAGCGAACCCGCACAGGGACCTTCCAAGTCAGGTCCTAACCCTGGATCAGCCCATTTGCACGGACTTCATTCGGTTCTCTGTTAAGCTAGTACCTTAGGTGAGCCGCCTCGGGTGCATGTACAGCAAGCACCCTTCCTATTTTTCAGATGGGTACCGGAGTTGTAGGCACACTCACTTCCCGTCGCGCTCCGCACGACTGACGGTTGCCACCGCTGAGCCGCCGACTCTAAGTCGAGTACCAAATCTCCTCTTTGGTGGCGGAGCTGTAAGACACGGTGTCTCTCCAGTTCCCAAATTCCTACTCGGCCGGAGAGATCGCAAAATGTCTAGCTCATCCTCATGTGTAGATACAGACATACACAACAGATCTACGTTATATGGTTTCATATTGTGTAGGTACAAACCTACACAATATGAAACATTTATAACTTTTACCTAAAATAACGTGAGGTACTTTGTTAGGCTGCTTTAAATAAAACAAATATTTGTGAAAATAGAAAATATGTATAATTTTCTCTTAAAATATATTTGTCATTATTTATAAATTTTATACATCTCTTCCAAACTCATAATATACATTACGTACTTTGTATACACAAAAATACGTTACATTATTCCTATTCTATATTTAAATAAATACAATTTAGAGTTAATAATATACCTTATATTCACTCGTTCTTTATAAGAGGTGAATCTTAGAGATAGGTCTTTAATTACATATCTTCAAATGTAAACAATGACCTCCATAAAGAAGATACGTGTCCCGTAACGAGACTTACAGAGTGTGGAAGATGATGATGATGTTACACTGACAACTTAGACCTTTGACTACGTGATGTTGCTAAATTACTAAAAATAATTGTACTGAGTACCAAAAACATTGTTGTTACAAATGTGTCATATCGTTGTTATACTTAATTTTTTCAAGTAGGAGTTGAAATCCTTTTTCACTACCTGAAACTACCATTTCGGGTTCCAAAAGGTATTTCCAACGAAAACCAACCCTTGATAAATTAATTAACCTTAAGTTTTCTTTTCTCTATAGTCTCTTCGTCATCGAGGCACTGGCCGTATCGCACTTCCATGCATTTGCTTCCCTGAAAAAAAAAACATAAGGTAAGGTAATTCTAAATCTGAATTGTCCTGTTAAACCTTAGGCGGGAAATTACCTAATGTCGGTTTGACGCGATTGGATAGTATCATAGATTTAGTATAATACTAAATCTATGGATAGATATAAACAATAAAACTCTACAATGTTGTGTATTATTGTTCTAATAATTATTATTTATTTATTAACAATTTGATCTTAATGATAGCAAATAATTAAGGAACTCAAAACATAGTGTAACTTAAACTAAAAACTAAATTTTTTAGCCCGATTTTTTCTCTCGAAAGTTAATTTATTTATGACAACCTCAGTGGCTTAACGGTTTGCACTGTCGGCACTGGATGAGAAGGTCCAGGATTTGTTTAGGAAAATCAACTTTTCTCGGTCATTCTCGACCTAGTGGTTACTACTTACTTTACATGGCAATTTTTATTATTTAAATATTCTAGTATATTATCGTGTAATTATTAAATATTTCACGATACAATACTCGAATATTAAAGCACCCATCCAGGTGCCTTTACATCTACCAGCACCTGACTAGAGATGACGCTTTAATAATTGAAATTCAGTTTATTTTTTGTCAGAATATCTTACCACCATAATATTCAAGTATTTTTGTGTAATTTCCCAAAAAAAATACAATAATAATAACTTTTGTGTTTTTGTAAGACTGCATAATGTTGCTATGGGTACTTATATATTATTCAATAAAGTTATGTTTACTATATATTATTATGTGTTTAATATATAAGTATATTAAGTATGTTCGTGCTGCATTATGTTTATTTTATAGCGTATAAATTAAACAAAATTTTGGCTGATAATTTTTCATTTTAACTGTTTTGAGTGTAGCACCAACCTTTTGTTTTTTTTTGAATGGTTGACCGGTAGAGAATAACTTTTGGCATTAAGTCCGCCATTTATACATTATTGTATTGTGCAAAAAGATTAAATAAATAAGGATTTTTTTTTTATAAAAAAATCCGAAATATTTTTTTCAAATTTGAATCAATGGTACCAATGGTTTCCAATAAAAAAAGAATAATCGAAATCTTTTTACAAATATCGAAGTAATGGCGTAACATACACAAAAAAAATATAGTCGGACCGGAAAAATACTCCTCCTTTTTTTAAAGTCGGTTAAAAGTAAATAGTCCATAGACAAAATATCTTTTAATATTAGCTAACAGGAAGACATTTTATGTGATCATAGTTTAATTACACGCAGTTAAACAAAAAGGACCCAATTCACATCCAGTCGCTTTCGAGATATGGCAGTTTGAAGTTTAAAAATGTTTCTCACTCTTGTTTTATTTTCAAAACTTATAATGTCATGTAACTCCAGGGATATTTATTTATGTTTATTATGTTAGATTTTTAGACTTTAGGAGCCATTTGTTATACATAAATCATTTTTTGATAATTTTGTGGATTAGATCCTTTTTTTCTTAACTACGTCCAATTGGCACTGCTTTATTTTATTCGCTGTACCTTAACTACACTAACACAAAATTTGTAAGTTCTTTGTTGCTTACGTACTGTATTATGTTGCCTAGAAGCAGTGTATAGTTTCTATATTCACCTGATAATGAAGAATGTTCGTGAACTACGTGTACGGTATTTCTCTACGAAGTATTTATCCGCTCACGCGATGCGCTCATCCTACCGCAAAATGGCGGCTATTTGGTTTCGCAAATTAGAAAAGGATTCAGTTCAAATACAAGTTTTTAAAAAGAAAATTATTATTCTGCTTTGCTAAATAAATACCCTCCGTACTACAACAAAAATATCTCAAATAAAATGCAGTAATACACTGCAAATCCTGCACTTAAAAAGCACTAATTAAATTTTTGGTGTACTTGGGTAAATATGATAATATTCCGTTTGAGTGGTTCTAATGTTTACCATGAAATTACTCCTTAAAGTATAGTTTATAAACATTTATATTCAGGGTAAACTTAAAAAACGCAACTTATGGTATGTTTTCAATAAATAAACACCGACATCACCAGCCCAAACAATAACACACACGATTGTCGTGACGTATTTTTGAAGTTGTTTATTTTTCTTAAATGACAGACCCAGGCATTAAAAACTTTATGGTTTGCTAGAGTAGTTACCGAAATAGCAATTAGTATTAGTTCTTTTACCTGTTATAATTACGATATCCGATAAATCGGTATAAAATCATCACCGGCACCTCTAGGTGTGGTATGCTTCCAGAGACACATGAATCGCGTGAGCGGATATTAGAATCCCTATTGAAATGCAATATGTCTGTAACTTTATCATTGAGAAAACTAGAGTCAGTATGCCATGTAATAGCACTAAAGTTAAAGAACGTTTGTGGAATTGGGCATTACGTATCCTATACGTGTTTAACGACAATGGAATCTTCATAAAATAATTTTCGAAAGGCAATCAAATTTAAAGAAGAATATAAAGGTACTTGAAACGTGATAAGAGAAGCACATAAAGGTACCATACTGAGAACAAGCGACATAATTGTTCAAGCTTGTTTATTATACGTCATAAATTAATATCTCGCTGTCATATGCTTCGACACGCACTGAACACTTATATGAGAATTTGGTATTAGGTATTAATTACGTTCACTTCACGCCTCATGTGGTATTATACAGGAAAAGGTACTTTTGGAATATCTGCTTGTAACACATTCTTTAATAATAAAATGCCGTAAATCCTGTATCGCGGTTGCGTTTTAAAAGCGTGTTAGGTAGACGCGGAAAAATTCATTACCTACACGATGTCTAAACATTTAAATGTACTAGCATACAAAGGCGGAATGCTGCCAGTATCTTTTTTATTTACCTATGTAACTTTAGTAGCAGAAGAGCTTCTTGTGAAAGAGTCTCTGAGACTGCCATCTTATCTATTTCTGCCGCCATCAGATTCAGTTTCGATGGGTAAGGGTGCTCTTTCTCTCTCGTCTCAGGGTGACGGGTGCAGTGGCAGTGCCTCTCAGATATTCGTAATTTAAAGCTCTGTAACAGTTATGGACAGGCGTGTCGCTTACCAACAGGCGCACGATTTATTCGTCCTGTCGTTTTAGCTCTTTAGAGCATGTTGGTTATTTCATTTCAGTTATTTTTTATACAGTCAAGTTTTTTACGTAATTTTCTTTTTCTTTCCAGTTAAATATTTTTGCAGTCAGGTTTTTAAAATAATTTAGTTAATTTATTTAATGTCTGATATTCCGTTAGGTTGAAATACTTCAATACGTCTACTTTGGGTCTTACTGGAAGAAGCTAGAAGAGCAACTAAATAAGCTCCAGGGTTACTGCTCTCTATTTTGGTGTTCCCGATAAACCAATCCCAGAACCAAATTTAGACAATAAAAAAGGAAGTAAATTAATTTGCGATGTCGCGATCCGCATGGCAGCAAATTAGTTTACTTCTATTTTTATTAACATGGACGTCCGCAAAGTAACGCCTGAATCAATTAATTACTCAATTTAGAAAGGTTCGCTTCTCAAATTGGTTTTATCGAGAATCTAAGCGCCCGACCTTTTCACCTAGCGTTTACGATTTTAACCGTTAAGTTGCCGAGGTCATACAATTTGTTTAGTCATCAAGAAATGACGTTCATAAAGTAAACGTTGTCAAAACCAGTGCCTCGACTCTTTTTTTTTGTGCGGAGTTTTAACTACTTTGATGTAAAGGATATAGTCTATTGAGTGTATACGCATGTCGAGTGAGACAGATGTAATAATAATAACGCACACACTCAACATAGCCCCGCACTTGGGGCACCACAGACCACATAAATATTTCTTCCGTGAGGGAGATCCTGAGTCGCGGTTGCCATGGACATACACATAGACAATCTCATGAGAGAAATAAATGTAGACCTTACAAATATTTCTCCCGACCCGGGAATCGAATCTGGGACCCCTGCTTGGCAGTCCAGCATGGTAACCGTTCGGCCACGGAGGCAATTGACGCAGGCAGATGTCGGTACCGCTACTTCAAATTTAGTGTGACAACTTAGAGGATGGAAAAAAAATGAAGGAAAGTCGTAAGTATGACAGTTGTACAGCGCCCCTAGCGGTTACAGGAGGGAACATTTTGTATACAAACAGTAGCAGTAGAGCTCCTCGTGAAAGAGTTCGTCCAGGGAAGTACTGCCACCATACCTCAGCATTACTACGTTCCGGTTTTGAAGGGTAAGTTTGCTGGTGATATTACAGGCACATGGGACTTGTTAACTTCTGTATCAAGGTGACGGGGCGCAGCGGCAGTGACCCTCAGATGATTTGCGATTTGAAGCTCTGAGTGGCACTGCAACTGTTATGGACAGGCGTGTAGCTTAGTACCTGGCGCACGACTTGTTCGTCTCATCATTTAATATATTAGTAAGTTATCACTAATATATTAAGTGACGAGTGAGAATGACAGTTGTGTTAAGTGACGAATGAGAATGACAGTTGTGTTAAGTGACGAGTGAGAATGACAGTTGTGTCATTTTACATATATTGTAAGTATACGTCACGTACTGGGTAATTTAAAATCTAAAACGAAAGCTTGTATTTTCTCACATTACTTCTACAAGTTGTAACGTTGAATAGAAGAACCTGCAGAAGCCTCTGAAATTGTTAAGCGGAGAACTCGAAACTGGTGAGATCTGGTGAAATGAAATTGTTCTCACAATTTGTACTTTATATGACAAATAAGTACATTAAAAAGTTAAGTCCGAAAAAAATAGAAAAAAATTCACCCAAGACCCTCTCCTATTCTTTCGCATAAGTTTTTTAATAAAAAGACTTATAACGACTTATAAAAGGGAAAGAGACGAGTCACGAATATCACAAAGGAGGCGGGCTGTTGCTGCTTACACATATTTTGGCGAATCGCAGCAGTCACTACAAATATTTTTCGTACACATATTTTATATAGTATTTTACCAGTCTAGTTTCATATTGAAATTCTACATTTAAATGAACAAGTACATTTAATTTGGCGCCTTTTTCTTCCATTTGTCATTATTATTTCTGTTTTCTGTTGTAACTATATACTGTCGTGTAAATAAACTTTAATTAGTTTCCTTTGATCTTACTCACTTCTCATTAGCACAAGCCTAACCCCATTGGTACCGTGCGCTACACATTATTGAAATATATACGTTTCATTATATATCTGGATGTATCACAAGTTCCAAAAAATCCCTTTATTTTAAATATGCATTGTTAAAAAAAATTTGACGTTTAGAAACTATGCAACTGTTTACCGGCCTAGATCAGGAAAGTAGTATGAAAACCCATCACAGTACATTTACTCAAATATTTTATATGCCCATAAAAATGTACATAATTTCAATAAGAAAGAAGATATCCATAATATTAACCTTAAAACTAAGTCCAAACTCATGGTACCACGATTTCGTTTAACCAAGGGAAACGACTCTTTTATGAGGAACTGTCTACGTTTTTTCAATAAGATTCCGGAGTATATATTAAGATTATTATTTCCTAAGTTTAAAAACTATATTAAAATATTTTGATTGAAAAGTCATATTACAAAATAGAAGACTACGTGTTAGATAAAGATGTATGGAAGAACGACACGGCTCCAGAATCCTCACAAATTTGATTCGAAGTGTATTCCATAGCATTTAAGTTTATTTGAAAAGAGCAATCTCTAGTGTTTCTTGCTCGTTCTTCTCAGGGAAGTCAGTATAGTGAACGAGCAGTAGCTTAATGTAATGTAATCTAAATGTGAAGTTTTCAAGTGTAAATTTATTTTACCTATGGAATAAATGATCTTTGACTTTGACTTTGACCATTACCGACAATAATTTTCACTACTCTTTAAAACCTGACTCAAACTCTATCTTATTTCATAGGTAAACAAATTACATTTGAAATCCTCACGTTAATTAAACCATAGTATAACAGCTAGTATGGAAACTCCAGACAAACTTAGCAGCGCTACTTATATGTGTGTACGTCCACCGCGCACCGTATACGGACGCAGACATCCGCATGATAATTAATGGCGCGTTTGACGACCAGCGTTGTGCAACGCGAGTGCATTGCGAGATTATGCAAATGTGTGCGCGCAATTCGGTATTTCTATAAAACACAGAATAATTTATACATCGAACTAAAGGTTATTCCAAGTGCAGTACAAATTTTAATTTAAGAATGGAATTCGATTCGTATGACCACCGCGAGTACGTTTGCAGCGTTCAATTCTTTGGAGCCATTTTTCCACATCGACTGAAACATTGGCAATTTCACATTTGATATTGTTTTTGAGCTCATTTAACGTTGTTGGCTTGTTGGCATAAACCAACAACTTAACGTAACCCCATAAAAAATAATTCAACGGCATTAAATTGCATAAGCGAGGTGGCTATTCGACCGGACCATTTCGCGAGATTACCCCATTATCGAACTTCCTTTTCAATAGATTGATTGTTTGACCAGCTGTGTAACTGCTGCAAACATCGCGATGGTCATATGAACGAGATCTTCCATTGATTCTCCATGATTTTCCATTCCTAAATGTAACATGTGTACTGCACCTGGAATCAATTTCACCTCGATTCTTATTATTCTGTGTTTTATTGAAATACAAAATTGTTCCTTTTTCAAAAGTTTTCCTTTTTGGAAAACCCCATACAAGCCGCGCAGCTACGTTTGTATGAAGTTATATCATACTTGTATTAATATACTATGAAAAAACTCTACTTACTACTTACTCGTAAAGCAGATTCCCCTGAAAAGGATGAGTAAACACCTCTAGGCGTCACTCTTTGGAAATAAACATTTGTATAAATTTATCATGTACAATATTTACTTCAAATGTAGATCGAAACAACCTGTAACAGTTAAATAGGTCACTATCAAGGATTTTTGATATACAGGTACGCAGAAGCTGTAGAATAAATAAGCAACCGGAATCTTAATAAAGAAGCGTACCTATATTTTTCCCTAAATGAATAATCACCTACTAATGACGAACTGTATGTAAACAGACTGAAGAAAAACTATAATACAACCAACTGTCCACTACAAACGTACTTTTCGTTTAGCCATTGTCTTTTCCTCCTATCGGAGGTTGGACAACATCATGGCAATTCTGACTTTATAGGCTGCCGCTCTAAAGAGCAAGGTGGTACTGAGTACCATTCACTCAAAATTTTCAACCAGGTGTGCCGCCTTCTACCAACACTTCGTTTTCCAGCGATTTTGCCTTGGATGATGAGCTGAAGTAATTTGTATTTATTGTTCCTCATGACGTGGCCGAAGTACGACATCTTCCTAAAGTAGCCATTGGCTTAACTATTGATTTTTCTTTCTTTCTTTAATCTTTTAATATATCCATAAGAAAAGCTCTTTAGAGGAGAGGAGGATATGCTTTAGCGGGAACGAGGATTGCCTTACACGTATTTTAATTCGAGGCAAGCCTCTCGGTTTTGTAACTCATATTAGTCAGGCGATCCGTGACTTTCTAGCCTTTATAATACCGCACTACGCCATACATCGAAATTAAAAAATGGAAAGTAAACACCAATGAAAAAAAATTGTATCTACTTCAGTGTAACAGGCAGTACGTAAACAGAGTAAAATGACCATCATGACATAATGGTCTGCATTTCATGTGCCGTTCAACATGAAAAGATCTCTAACTCCGTCTATTTTGCATCAAACATTGAAGTAAATAGGTAAGGGACAGGGTTCAAGTTAAAATGTACGAACAACGTTCGGTACTTTCTCCGTGCTTACGTAACTTAACGGAACATGACGTACAATAATGCAATATAATGCGTTTTTGCACAGATTGATTAAAAAAAGTTTTGACTAATGCGTTGCGTGAGATTTTGTTATGTAAGTGTGGTTTGTGACTTAAGCGCTTGTTTCTAAGATTTACCGTGTGGTTGTTTATACGACGTAATAATGGCTTTTTAAGCGTACACACTGGCGGGTTTGCACTAACGAGTTTTTTTGCGTTAATTTGCACATAAGAATAAAATAGGCATAATTTTACTTGCGGTTTACTAAAATATGACACGGTTTAACGGTGAAAAAAATGAAAGTCGTGACGTAACGTAACTTACCTATTTCTGCCGCCAAGCAGTAATGCTCACATTAATGCATTCCGATTTTGAAAAGTAAGGCTGGTGAAATCACAAGTACATGGGACTTGACAACTTGGTGACGGGCGCAGTAGCATTTAAAGTTCTGAATGGCACTACAACTACAGTTCTGAGTGGCGCAAGACTATTTCTTCAAAATCAACGTAAATGTCGTAAAAACCAACAGAAAAAGTGAACACTAACACTTCCACGACCCTAGAGGCGACATGGGTATGCTTTTATCACCCTTTGCCTCTCTAACTGCAATATCTGACACTAGTGTCGTAGCTGAGAAAGACATACAATTTAATTTAGCTTCCGAAACCGAACATTATCCACCAATCTTCTTACGTCAACATTTGCCATATATTTACACATATAATTCTTTGATTTGATACAAACTGTAGGTTAATGTAGACCGAAAATAAGGTATTTCGTAGTAGCAGTATTGCTTGTGAAAGGATAAGATAAGGAATGAGTACAGCAGGGTAAGTTTAAAAGTGGCACAAATGACGGAAAAGATGAGGAATAATAGGTTAGCATGTAATGCGGAGGGAAGAATGTCATGTGACGAGAAGAGGGTTAGGTATGAATGTGGAGGAATATAAGGGGAAAGAAAGGCTGAAGAAAATATAGATGGATTGTGCGAAAGATGACATGGATAAGAAAGGTGTGAGTATGGAAATGACAGCTGATAGGGGAGAGTGGAATAAAAATAAATGTTGTGCCGACCCCACTTATTAGGACAGGAAGAAGAATAGCTTGTGAAAATTTTCGTTTAGGGAAATACTGCCACCATAACTATTACTGCCGCAAGTAATAAAATGAGCATTACTGCATTTTATTTTGGTGCTGGTGAGACATGTACTTATCATGGGACTTGTCAATTTAAATTTCAGGAACTTTGACATTTAAACCTCTAAGTAGCTCTAGCGTTCGTGAAACGAGCGATTACACTTGCGATTTATAGGCGATTGCATCGATGTAAACACGCGACTGCCTCGAAACAAACGAGCTATTTTATCTATGGCTGCAGTTGCGCGCTTGCATCGCTGCTTAAAATCGCGCGCTTGCATCGCTGCTTAAAATCGTGCGCGTGTGTAAAGGTCGACGATTATCGACTGCATCGGTACTGCATCGCTGCTAAAAGACGTCGTGTGTAACCGCTCTTATGTGCAGACATAGGCCGTTACGTGACGTCTAAAAAATTATGCACACCAATTGGCGTTAGTGTGTATATTTATTTATACAAAATGAGTACCAAAACAATGAAATTCACTCCGGCTTACTACTCAGAATTTGGTCTGAAATCACAGCATTTATAGTGAAAAGTTGTGACTATTGAATAGAAAAGAATAGACATTTATTGCAACGCCACAACACATAGACATAGAAAAAATGATAACACAGACAAGAAAAACAAAATAAAAAAATAATAAATACAATAAAATAACATAAAATAAGACAAAACTGACAAAAAGCAAAAAACAAAATATAACGACTACAAATTTTGTACTGACATTTGTGCGGTTGTGGCTTACGCAAAAAGACTTCATTCAGCATAAATTGTCTGGTATCTTAATATTAGCAAAAACCAAGCCAAGTATAAAGCTATGCTGGAGAAAATACAAAATAAATTTACCAGATACTTGTAGCTAAAATTATTTATTTATTTATAAATTTTAGGAAAATTCACGGACAAATAATACCATTATAGTATACATAAATATGAGTAATCCAATGCCATTTACGAATTTCCACCAACATAAATTATATTATAAATGTGCAGTTTACCCCTATTACCCTTTAACCCTAGATTACTAACCTTATTTTTCAACACTTATTACGAACATTCGTCGTTTCGACTACGCTTATAAAAAGACGGATTTCACAGGTATTGTGAAATAAAATATGTATTTTTTTTGTTTATTTTTAATAACAATTATATACCAATATATTATTATGCTTTTATTATTATTATGCAACATATTCGTTAGAAACAGTCTGTTATATGAGATCATAGTTTTCATGCAAAATCTACATTTATGAAATATTTAAATTGCTTACATATTAAGTTTATAAAGACAATGTTTGAAAAAAACATAAATTGTTAGAATTAACAAAACAAATGAACTAAACAACAAAACATTTTGGTACAAATCTGGAAACTAAAACATTTGTGACATACCTGAAGTTCGCGTTCACAACACAACAATTTTTTGTATTTAGTGCAATGCTTTTCGCTTTGCAAAGGGACACATCGCACAGATTTTCTTCTTCTTTAGTTTAGGAATACAATGCATCTCTTTCTTCAGTTTCAAGTGTAGAACTACTATTACAACTACTTCCTGGTATTTTCAAAATTTATGTAATTGAGTCATGCAGAGCCTCCAATGGTTGATATTGTTAATCTTTTTTTGGATGTGTGATTTTTTTATCTTATTGTCAATATTATATTTATCTTTGTCAAGAGTGCTCATAAGTGGTCAGCTACTGGTGACGTCACCATTGGCATCCCACGGGGATCAGCCTTAGGTAATATCATTACACTATTTCTAGCATTCATAAACGATCTGCCATACTTTATATCAGGAGGGCTGGTGGTTCTATTTGCGAACAACACAACCGTTATAGTATGTGCTAAAAACTATAAGGAGTTGGAAGAAAATATAGCCTACACGTACAAGCAACTATGTAAGTGGTTCTCTGCGAATGGACTTATTCTGAACTCATCGAAGTCAAATCTTATGTTGTTGTCTGGAAGAAATTCTATACCATGGCTAATTACCACCTCTACAGCTCCATTGTGCAGCACTTGTAAATTCTTGGGTTTCACGTTAGAGTCAAATTTAAACTGGAAATCACATATACAGTCTGTGTGTGAAAAATTTGGAAGTGCTACGTATGCACTAAGGAAACTGCGACCTCTTGTGTCCAATGTGGTATTGAGGCAGACGTACTTTGCATATTTCCATTCGTTGATGCCGTACGGCATTGCACTGTGGGGTGACTCAACTGAGTCGAATGCACTAAGAACTATAGTAAGTATAAAAAAGGCCAGTCCTGCAGAAACCTTATTAAAAGTATCATGTAATGACGACGTACTTACAATACATCTATGATAATATAATAGTTTACGCGAGCTTAAACTTGAGCCCTTATGAGCAACGTACGGGCGGAGGCCGCGCTTTGCGGAACGCGGGAATACTAAAATCCGTTGCCCACCGTACCGAACTCGCATAGAGAAAACCACGGGTAATAAGGTCCCCAATTCTACGAACATCTACCCGCAAACCTGAAAAGTGTTACAGACGACGAAACGTCTAATACCCGACAAAAACTCCTATTATTGGATAATGAATTGTACAGCGTCGACGAGTTTCTTTTGAAACAATTGTAATTTTGTTTTACTTGACTTTGTTGTATTTATACAAGCAGTAGTTATACTACTTTATTTTATATTAATTATTATTGTTTGAGTTAGTGACGATCTTATTATCCATTGGTATTGTATTTTTAATTGTAATATTGTGACATTGTTAATATGAAATAAATGATTCTATTCTATTCTATTCGTAACATCCAGAGCTAAAGCAAACTCAGTGCCTATGTACATTGTCTATGTATGGCAAAAGAAAGAGAAAGAAAGCGCCATTTTTATTTCGAGAGATCAGTTGTTTACCGTACAAGGCAGATGCGACATTGTTATTTATAACTTGACTGTATTCTCACGGGTACTTGAATTAGTTACTATTTAAAATTTGAATGGTACTTTGAATTTGCAGTCCAGTAAATGTTTATAAGGAATCCACGTAAATACAGCAAAATATTCTTAGGAACTGATCGCGCCTTAATTCTTTTTTGTGTCTTATTTTGAAAGATTACTTATGATGTACAAATAAGGTACACATTTGAATGAATGGATTATTCATCGCTATCGCTATAGTGACTATAGCATGAGTTTTATATTAATGTAACAACTATGTACTAGTGTAGATTCCCTATTTAAAATGTGTTTATTGTTTTTACCCGACTTCAAAAAGGAGGAAGTTTTTAATTCAACTGTTCTTTTGTTGTGTGTACATTACGCAATTACTCCGACATTTTTTAACTGCTTTCGAAGATCCTTTTTGTTTTTGTCGAAACAGAGGAAAAAGGACCATATTTTTCTCAGTAGTTATCCACCTTTAAGGATAGAAAATTAGGGGATGAATCCAGTTTATTGAATTTCACCCACTTTCTATGGATGTTATTCTACTGAAAGTAAAATGTTACAATGATGTAATGGCAGACAGATGTGAGGAACTCCTCAACAGTGTACCGCAGTTACCTTGTATTTGAGCTCATATTATTTGTTTTGACGACGCCTTCCATATTATGCGTTTCAGTTATCGTTCAGGAGACCACGGTCATGAACAAGTCGAAAGCGGAGCTAACTTTCGTGGTCCGCTTTTTTAGCAAAAAAAATTATTAATTTGAATTTAAATCTCACCTTTGCAAGATAAGCTTTCATGTAGAAGTTACCGAAGAGTACGATGAAGGAGATCATATACAGGATGAGCACGTAATGCATCCATAGAGGGAACTCGCAGCCGGTGCGGATGCCATTGATGCCCAAGATTAGAGCGCAAGTGAACTGAATCTGGAAGACCAAACAGGTTTCTAACCCAAAATATCCTATCAATTAACAATTAATTATTATTAATATTTAAACCAAACTTTTAAATATTATTAATATTTAAAAAACCTTTCCCAGCCTTACTGTACCCGCGAACCCACTTGCCAGACGTGGCGATTGTAACACATCGTAAGAAATCATAAAATAAAACATGGTAAGGACTAAAAAGCAATGTTAATACTGATGCGATTGTTATTGGACACTTACCAATTGTAAGATTGTCAAATACTTCTTCCACCAGAGGTACTTGCTGACGGTGGGCCCGAAGACCGAGAGACCGTAGTAAGTGTACATGAGAACGTGTATACCGCTGTTCACCATGGCAGGTAGGAATGCTGAAATTGATATTTCATAATAAAGTTTAAATTCAAACACAAATTATCTTCATTTCTTTTACGTATTACATCCACCTAAAATCCAGCAATATAAAATTTAAAAATCGCTAAAAACTCAATGAACATTGAAATGTACTAAATATAACTAATTTCAACAGGGAAGACGGTGTCTCCGTACCACCAGTTTGGGATCCAGTATATCCTCTGATGAAAAATCCCAAACAGACATAAGACTGTAGTACTAATTAATATGTTTTAATTTATCCTAATTTCTATTATTGATTAATAATAAATATAACTTAATAAAAATTCATTCAATTAAATAATTTGTATAGCGTAAATTGGAATTTTTTTTGTAAAATTAAAAATAAGGTATTTAATTAATAACTTTTGTAACCATAGTGAAAAAATAGGGTGGTTTCCATTAATATTAGACATAACTGGTTGATGACTGTACTGCCTCAGTCAACCGTGACTATGGGACCTGTAAAGGGCCCGAAACGTTGGTTTGTTTGAAAAAACATACGCGATTTAAATCCGGAAAAATAGTTTCATTTCCTATGTGTAACAATCTCGCACCCTAGGATTCTTCACCACTCACAGGGTACCCGTAGGGACCACTTTGGGAGAGGCCCGTCCCAGCAGCTGCGCGTATAAATGGGTTGATGATGATGAAATATAGTCACATGCTTCAAGCCCAAGCAAGTATACTTTTACCAGCTTTATACGAAAAACATATTTTTCTAAATATTCGATGGTCATCTAGAATTTACTGTGCTAAATTTTAATGCGATATCATTGTAATGTGCACTGGGCGTTTACGTGATCACAGTAATTGTAACTAATGATGGGTATAGGAAATGAAACTATTTTTCCGGATTTAAATCGCAAATATTTGTTTTTTCAAACAAACCAACGTTTCAGGCCCTTTACAGGTCCCATGGTTACGACTTTACCACCTCAGTCAACTGCAACCATGGGACCTGTCAAGGGCCCGACACGTTGGTTTGTTTGAAAAACCAAATATAGGCGATTTAAATCCAGAAAAATAGTTTCATTTCCCATGTATAACAATCGCGAAAACCTATCTTAATATATACATATATATGTATAAAAATAACTCATACCGTTTACTTCATTACCGTTACAAGCACTTTATTTACTTATTTTGGGATCAGACCAACGTATGTGAACTTGTCTCATGTTTATTTACTTATTCCCTCTAATATTTGGAAGTTTTTATAGATATCTAATTTCAGATAGTATTAAAATATCATGTTGCGCAGCAAAAGCTCTGTAGGAATTGTTCAAAGCACATGTCTTGAGACAGGTTTATAATATGACAAAAATCGATATCATTTTGTGGAACGGTATCACAGCGACGTTCTTCAATTTCAATGAGTTTGTTTGTGAGTGCCCATGAGGAGGCAAACCGTTGTCACTTCGTAACAAACTGTCATCCTCATATACCACCGTTTTTGACAGCGGTATTGATAAAATATCAAAGCTCTACCAACAACACCAGACGAACAATTATTATGTTATTATTAGTGTTGTAACGGTTATTCCGTTATTATTTTGTATTCGGCATATTCGGCCTGTTTTTGCAATTTGACCGAATACCTAAAAACAGGAGGATGAAATAAGAAAAAAAAACCGTAAATTTTCATGTCAATTTTACTAATGCTGAACAATTATATTGTAATTTGGTGAAAGCGAAATTTTTCGTTTCTTTACGTAAAAAATCAAAGAAAACGTAACCTAACTAATTTATTTAAATATTTTTCTAAGAGATCAAACAAGGTAAAGCATCGTTTGAAAATTTCTTACATATTATTTAGATATTTTACTCATGACTAAATAAACACTAACAAAATGAACAAATAACTTATTATTTGCAAATCAAAGTAGAATTAAGCTTTTGTAAGTTAATCCAACAATACTTTCATGAATTTAAATTAAGAAATAAAAAATGAAATTATCTTCTATGTTTCATAGCACAGTATTAATAATCATTGCCGAAGGTAATAAGTGGTACTTTTCGTTCTAATTTTCGCACGTGGCTTGATCTTGCCGAATACATTATTCGTTGCAACGTTTTATATTATAATTTGAAAATTTCATTTTTATTATTTCGAAAATCTAGGTAAGATGCTTACATTCACAATCTTATTTGATGGAAAGTACAATACAGGCAACAAGAAATTAAACTTCACCCTTTTAAACCATTCTTATTTTAAGCGACATAGAAAGTAAATCTCAAGTTTGATATGGTTTTGATCTTGTACATGCGTACAGGGTGGCTATATTTTAGATTTAATTTCAACTTCTTTTTGGTTTTACAATATTTTTTACAATAAAATATGATTTTTATATGATTTTTCTATCATATTTTTGATAATTTTTTATTATTATTGTCTAGAAGACGGCCGTTTCTCAGTGAATCTCATATCTCGTGATCACTGTAGAAAGGTACATACACAATGTTCTTTACGCCGAAGTAAAGGCTTTCAAAAACGCCTTGGTAATAATTATAGCAATTCATCAAACGAAGATCTTCAATTTGCCTTTCTAATGAATACACACCATATTGTGTCGATAACTTTATCTTACAGTCACTTCAGAGTATTTTTTAAATTTGTACTTGCACCACAGTAACATATGTTATGCAGTCTATTGTTTGATGTCATGTACAACTCCCGAAAAATAATTTCAAAAAGTCCAATCAGCTAAGTTTTTTGGATGGACAGCATAAAAAATGCGATGTGGCTTCCGCAAAGTATTCAGTATCATGAGTAATAGATTCACCCCACTATCATCAAACGTACTTTTTTAAACACCCTGTATAAAAATAAATCAGTAAAAGCACTCACTTGATCCACTAGGTACCCATTTAATGCCAATCCACCAGAAGGTAAACATCGACGAGTGGTGATAAACGTGCAGGAACGTCAATTGTTCATCTTTCTTCCTCAGAATGAAAAAGAATGTGTCGCAGAATTCTAGGAGCTTCGAGAAGTAGTACCACCATACCGCATTTGCAATCTGAACATTAAAAAATAATTAATTAAAAACACTTCAAGTTAAGAATCTTAAATAACACATAATACTACGTATATTCTAACAAGAAATGGTAAAAAAATTAAAAAGATTTTGTGATTCTAACAGATCTCTCTCAATTAAGTTGTTGATAAAAACTTTTGAATATTTAACATAACTTTCGAGCTTTTTTATTTGATTTATTTAAAGTGATGCCTGAAACGATTAATAGAATCAGGCATCACTTTGCCTAAATCCATATTAATAAAATCGCAAGTAAGTTAGCTTGCTACTCCGTGAACCGAGTGTTTGTGTTGTATTGAGGGTGGGACAATTTATCTAACTGCATGTAGAAAAAAATTCAAGATAAGCGCAGTGTATTGAGCCATTACAAGGACACCAATTCAGTATCTTTTGAAACTTACAACCAAATTTGCTGAAGGCACTTAACCCGTTAAAAATCTAGGTAGCGGGCCAAGCAGATGCGGGTGTCAGCTCAGAACGGTACTGGAGACTTTAGCTAGAAGGGCCAGTTGTGGGTGTATGTGTGGGACGGTCATGACCTGTGGAGTGTGACCTGGTTGGTCTGTAACGTGGCGAGAGTGATAGAGTCGTCAGGGTCAGAAGATTTCCCTTAGTCGACGAGTACTACGAACTCGGTGAGGGTGTTTGTTCCATGAGAGCCTTGTATAGGTATTGTATGAATAAAGTACTAAAACGTTTCACCGTACAAGCAGGACTCTTTCACTCGCACGAGGTTACGCGATAAATGCCTACCACAGAGTATATCGCCAACAATGCAAGTGCTCAAACAAGTCTTTCATTTACATTAAAATCCTTGTACAACTCCAACATTCGGTTCCACACGACTGCAGACAGCGGGCAACGTTATTTTCACCTCTCGTGCGTACCTAGGTTCCTGTTTTCCCATAATGAGCACCCGGTTTAATTAGTCAGATTTAGTAGGCTATTATAGCGTAACGTATTTTCGATTTTATGTGAGAGTGACGTATGTGTTACGTGGTCACTATTAAGTAATCTGTGATACAAGTAATGCCATCCTGTGCCGACACGCGGTACTTAACTCCTTGAACCCGCAAATATTTTGCTTTTAGATATAACTTTCACTGTCTTCGCGGAAAAGCAAGTTAACCTATTCCGTTTTTATTGATTTATTTATTATTAAAGGCTTGGTATTCTCAATGCAACGATTTACGTACAACTTATCCGACAACTTAGAGCGACGTTTACTCATAGAGCGCTACAAGAGGAGCGACATATCGCAAGATCTCATTTCATTAATTTAATTAATTTTGATGTAAGACTGTGTACACGTACAACTTAGTATACACCAGTAAGATATTCATTATAGAACAAGACAAATTGTACAATTCTATCTAATGATGATGTCTTCTACTTAGTTCTTCTGGGATCATGTTGCCGTCGACCCATTATTTAATGTTAGACGACGTTTCTTTATAAAACAAAAGTGACAGTCTAGTTGAAACTAATTACTAAAGGATTTTTTTTTGCGTACAGTTTTTACAAGAGTTGAAATAAGTTGGGGTGCCCGAAAGGAGCCTCCTTATAATTCATGTCCTCTGTACATCTGGGGCATCAATCGTCGAGTGCATTAATTACGCCGATTACCAAATCCTTTTATGACGATGACAAACATGCCCCACACTTCAGCATGGCATTACGCGGGTAGCGGCAAGAACTTCTGGACCACAAAAATATAGTGTATGCCATCGATAGCCTCGCACTAGGGAAACCCCGTATCTGCCATGGACACACATAGGTAGTCAACCCTAAATTAGACTTAAACTCACTAGAGAAATAAATGTAGACGATACAAATATTTCTTTCGACCCGGGAATCGAACCCGGGTCTCGCCTCTGACGATACAAAGTGTAACTTAGCTTATCAACAATAAGGTATATTTCTTTGAAAGGCAGATTACGTAGTAGATGCAATGTAGTATATAATATTATATATAAAATTATCCAAACAAAGTCGATATTTCTATGAAAGCCAAGCAAAATTTCTTTTGATACAAGTAATATATACTTTATTTAGTAGACAGTATTATATTAATTAATATTATTATAAATTATATTAAATAATATATTATTATTATTAATATTATAATGCATATTATAAAACGCGCCCGGCGAAGCTCGACCTCTTGCTGCTTCTACTTTATGGATGAGTTGTCGTGTTTAAGCAATATATAGATTATACATGCAAATAATAATGCGTGGATGAGAAGGTCCCGGGTTTCATTACCGGTAAAACCAATTTTGGAAATGAGCTTTTCTAACGTAGTTTTGGCCTAGGTGGAACTTTTCTAAAGTGGTGTACATATTGAGTTCTTAGGTTTTCGCGATTGTTACACATAGGAAATGAAACTATTTTTCCGGATTTAAATCGCGTATATTTGTTTTTTCAAACAAACCGACGTTTAGGGCCCTTTGCAGGTCCCATGGTCACGGTTGACCCGGAAAAATAGTTTCATTTCCTATGGTTTTCAACTGTTACATAATATAGTAAGATAATAATAACATAAGATATTGACAAAGTCATTTAATCATCGCCGGGAAAATTGTAATCCTTTTAATTGCATCGTTGTAAAACGATGAAACAAAAATCGTTCATTATCAAACAAACAAACATTAAATTTTAATAAAGGCAAAATAGCTTTATGTCACGGAGTGTTTATCACATATTGCATGCGATATGCTGTCACACTACGCATGCTGTTTCTTTTTATTGTTTCTGTTTATTTCGTTTGTCACGCTTAATTTTTACATTGATAAAATTACCATGTAGTACTGACAAAATGTTTTAAAATCAGCTGTGACCATGTTTGACACTGCGATATTGTTTCGCGGCCATTGGTCGAGGCGCGCGCTGTGCGTCAAAAACGTGACGTCACGGTGCTCGCCATTTTCGCTGTAGTGAAAAATAAAAAAATAACAGCTTTATCAATTTAATTTGACAGCTAAATGTGGCTATAATAGGTTTATTGCGGCATCATGCTACGGGCACTGGTGGTTGTCTGACGACAGATCAGGAAAAGTTCATATACTTTTCTTTAAATTTAGTTCATCAAGTTAATCTAGACCTAGGCCAAAACCACTTTAGAAAAGTTTAAATTTCTCAAATTGGTTCTACCTGGAGTCTAACCCGGGACATAAGACTACGAAGTTCGCTCCGCGGCACTACCCGAAATGCCTAGGCGGCCAAAAACACTTTAGAAAAAGTTCATTTTCAAAATTGGTTCTACCGGGAGTCAAACCCAGAACCAAGAGCTACAAAGTTCACCTGACCCCACCAAGAGCTACAGAACACCTAGGCCAAAAACACTTTTGAAAAGTACATTTCCGAAATTGGTTCTACCGGTACGGTAATGAAACCCGGGACTTTCTCATCCTTGCATGTATAATCTACAAATTGCTTAAAGACGACCACAGTAGAGGCGGCAGCAAGCGGCCGCGGGAGACGTCAAGCTGCGCCAGGCGCACTTTATAATATGCGTTATAATATAGAACATATTGTCTACTGAATAAAGTATATATTGCTTCTATCAAAAGAGAAAAGCCGCGCTGCGTCGGCGACAGTAGACGACGGTTGGCGGCGCAGCGCGACGCAGCACTGCTTTTTGCTTTGCTTTCAAAGAAATATCGACTTTATTTAGTCAATGTGATTCGATACTACATTGCATCTACCACGCAATATGCCTTTCAAAGAAATATACCTTATTGTTGAGAAGCTAAGTTACACTTTGCATTGCTGAAGGCGGAACAAGTCGCCGACGGTTAGCGGCGTCGCCAACCGTAACATGCCGTAGGCGACGCAGCGCGGCTTTTCTCTTTTATTTGAAGAAATGTATACTCTATTTAGTGGAGAATGTATATATATATATATATATATATATATATATATATATATATATATAT
>NW_020654422.1:476233-479920 GCF_003589595.1 Hyposmocoma kahamanoa
TATATATATATATATATATATATATATATATATATATATATATATATGTTCTATAGTATATTGCATTTTATAAAGTGCGCCTACCGCAGCTCTCTGCAGCCCGCCGTCGCTTACAGCATCTTAGTTTTCATTTGTTTGTTTAATGAAATGTTGCCTTATTTTGTTGAGGATAAAGTATAAGATGCATTGCTCGCTTGAATGAAGCCCGCGCCGCGTCGCGTAGCGTCTACGCGATATGAATCAAGCCTAAGTTCGTCCCGTCACTTGATATCGTCACTTGATATTATAATAAAAAAATTATAAAATATAAATAGATTATGTCGACTAGTTAGCATTTAACTCTAACTGTTGTGCAGCATTTGACATCTTGTGCTGAACCGTTTAAATAATTTACTTATTTGTGGACACCATTGCAATTTAGCATCTAAAGTTAACACCTATAAATACAACTGTATCTATAAGGTTCAAAAAACTGCATGTCTAACTCAGTTAATTACATGTACATTTTTTGAGGCAATTAGTGAGAAAACTTACTTGCATTTCATCCGGGTCGTACCTTTGCCTACAGGGTTCGCAAATATAGCTATATCTGAGTCTAAATGACGCTGTAAGCAGTCTTACGGCAATGTACGCATTTAAAGCCGCCATAGCTAAGTTGTATGGTACCAGGAGCCACGTTAATTTGAATGGTTGACGATTTTTCATAATCTTAGGGCCGATCCATACAATAAACAAGTACAGTAGCGTGTAGATAACTGTAGGGACTGGAGAGTCGACTAGCGGCCATCCTTTTGTTCGATTATCTGTGGAAACAAAATTACATTTACGTTAATTTCAGTTTTACGCGCAGACAGCATTATTAAGACCCATTTTCCACTAAGCGACTAGTCTACTAAGCGGACGGCTGGCCGCGCGCGTATTCTATTTATACAGATAAGCCATATACCATACCCACTGACTGGCTCGGCAGTCACCGCGACTTCAAAAGAACACGCGACTCGGACAGCCGCGCGCGACTCAAGTTCTGCATATTATTACATCGCAATTCCCACTATACGACTAGACACGCGCGACCGAACCAGTTTTTCTTCAGTATTTAAACAGTCTCTCATTTTAGCTGTATTACCCGCTATAAACAGCCTCAGCTTTGATAACAATTCTTCAAAGGATTCTATCGACATTCGTGTGTAATTGAAAAATTTCGTGTCGTGTTCTCGTAACTCATTATAGAACAAATTATATGCACCTTTTGTAGTGCGTTCTGTTGTAGTGCGTACATGTTATTTCTTCGACGTCCATTTTGTAAATGAGCTGTTTGTAGAATACAGTAGCGCGCGACCAGTTGCACACGCAGCCGCTGTTGAAACTAGCCGCTGCGGCTGCGGTTGCTCGCGGCTAGTCGCGTAGTGGAAAACGACTCTTATTATCAGAATTCAAATTTATTAATACAAAGATCGAACACTGAGAAAAATTTAGGAATTTTTTCTGAGTGTTCGAACTTTGTATTAATAAGTAGAACAAACTAGTGCAGTAATTTCACAAAAAATAATTGAATATCAAATCAATAAAAATGTAGAATTCAAATTTCTTAGATATTAATTACAGATACATTCGAAATTTTACACATCATACAAAAATTACTTACATACATGAGTGAAATACATTGCAACAAAATTGTAGTAAAACGATACAACGCAACAAAATTATAGAAAAACGGAAAACAAAACAAAAATACAGCAAAATAAGACAACACAATAAAAAAACCATAATGCGTGGAGTCAAATAAACCACACTAATGTCAATTCGCGCGAACGCATCATTTCTTACCTAACTTATTTTCTATCAACAAAATTAAACATCTTATTACGTCTTTCGTGTCTACGTATCCCCGTCCTTTTACATAAGCTTTGATTATAGTGACTCTCCCTACTGACCCATAGGGTATACGAAATAATACTAGGGCACTATAACCTGTGCAGCAAGCCCGAACAGGGACCTCTTCAGTCAGGTCCTGACCCCAGATCAGCCCGTTTGTACAGAGTTCATCCGGGTCTCAAAAGACTTGGGTGAGCTGCCACGAACACGCCCTCCCTATTATCCAGGTAGGTACCGGAGTTATTGGTACGCTTTTAGCAATATATGTATATAATTAATTAATTTAAATTCAGTATGGTTCGTGTTAGCACGAACTGACACTAAGTGTGATGTATAAACAATAGAGGTAGGATGCAGGCCGCCTGCTGCCGCATTTACGATGCCCACAAGCGCACGTTAACCAACCACACTTCATCTTACTGGGTTAGGCTTAACTCACACTGGCGCAGAGTCGAAACGTCGCGACGCGTCATGATTTTTGCCAATAGCATACTCATCTCTATTTTTACATGATTAAGGTACAAATTTGTGTAATGCAAAAGTAGAACCGCGCGTCTTGGTTAAAGTCGCGCTGTTTCGTGCGTCGCCGTGCGTTTCTTGCGCGCAGTGACGCGTCATTCGCCGACCACACTATGGGTCGTATTCCAGAACTCAAGTCAAGTCAAGTCAGTGAGCACTGAAAATCATACTCAAGTCCTTGCCGTTAGGGTCGTATTCCAGTGCTTGAAATTATACTCAAGTCTGCTCAAGTCCTGACTCGGGCATTGAGTAGAGTTCTGGAACTCTTAGATCCAGGCGCGCTAATGTGAGCGTCGTCACGCGAAGTCACGCGTGGCCATGCGTTGTTGCGGAAAAACAGGACGCGACGCGACGCTTCGACTCTGCGCCAGTGTGAGTTGAGCGTTATCTTTGTACTAAGTAGTGTAGTGTAAACGCCATATTAAGTAAATCTATGACGGCAGTAACATTGTAACGGATTTAATGAACTTACCCGACAGTGATAGTGTCCATAAATAATAGTCATACGTCTCTTTTAGAACACTCTGTGTTGTATTTACAACAATATTCGCCATTTTCTATTGGAGTATGTCTGAAACAAATAAAACAGGTTATTTATAACTTGTTACTTTTTTGTTGATGTCGGCCCGCCCGCCCTCGCCATTACGACATCATCGGTGTGAACTGAAATGTGTCGCACACGCACGTTAACTAACGAAACGTTGTTTTATTGAGCTATCTATGGACAAAGTAGTGTTGATGTCACAGCTGTCACAAAGCGGCCGTTGGAGAAAGAGTTGTATTATTTTCCTATCATGTGTAAAAAATATATATTTTGAATTTGGAAACTTCTTGCATAATTGAATTGCTGTATTAAAACAACTCGCAAATCTAAAAATATGTTCCAAACGATTGATTGTCTTGTACCCGACCGAACTTCTTTTATTGGTTAATGAGTTGTCCAGTGTCATGAAACTTCTTTCGCGGAAATTGATATTTTGTTGACATCGCAATATTTTGTTTTTGCTAGATAACTTTTCACTAAAAAAGAACTTTTTTGTTTTAAAGTGTTACGTTGTCTATGGTCATTGTAAAAATAACACTTAAAAGTCTTTGCGCACGACGTATTTTATACGCGCTGACGGTTTACGCTGTAGTTAATCGATTCAAACGCGCACAAACATCGCATTATAAGCAAGAAGCTTTTATACTCCACCGGAATTTACACTTAGAATATCATGTAATTGCTTCATTTCAAAAAGTAACTGAAATTAACAAACAAAACTAAAATTAAAACTATCTCTTGTCAAAATA
>NW_020654422.1:494920-519641 GCF_003589595.1 Hyposmocoma kahamanoa
GTTTTCATTGTGTCTTTAATAAATAAATAAATAAAGCAGCTTATTCCTTTATTTCGACCGCAACCGCGACGACCTGCCTTAGCAACAAGATTCGATCTTTGTACTAATAATCGTAATAAAAACAAACGGAGTTATTTCACAAAAAAATCTGAATAATAAATAATACCGGTTTGTTATTTATTAGGATTTTGTTATTGACTCGATAAGAAAAATAATTCGAATGTTGTGTTCAAATCTAGCAGGGTACATTCCTTTTGTACCACACAGGACATTGTTTAAGGTTTTTGAAAAATGTGGTTGTCAAACCACAGAAAAAAGTAATCAATTCCTCGAATTTAATAAATATATCGCACTAATGTTACAATAGTGTTGTAACTCAAAATGTGGGAATTTCCGGATTAAATCATTGCTGAAACCAAAATTTGATTCTCTACACGTCAATAAAATCATCGATGGAATATTGTAAGAAATAATCAAATAATATCTACTTAACTCAAAATGATACGAATTTTATACGAGCTAATTTTGGCCATATTTTTGGGCAGTCCTAAAAGTATGAAATTGGGCCAGTAGAAAATTGTTTAGATGTCCGTAATAAACTTTACCCTATACGTCAATTTTAATCATCTTTCACGGGAAGTGAGTATTCATTTTTCATCGATTCTGAAAAAAATACGCTTTTTGAGTAAATACATTATTATATTAACAATGTGATATCTAAATCTTACCTAATTCTGACGCCAAGCGGTAATGCGAGCATTTCTGTGTTAGAAAGGCTTAGAAAGGTGCTGGTGTAATTACAGGCACATGGCACTTGTCAAACGTGCGCAGTGGCATTGCTTCTTTGCGATTTAAAGCTCTGAGTGGTATAGGAACTGCTATGGACAGGCGTGTCGCTTACCATCAGGCGCACGACTTGTTCGTCCCGTCCCTTTGTACCATAAAAAATTGAGATTTCATCACAATGTTTATCTTTGTCAGTAACGAGAGGTATTGTAATAAACATTTACGAATATACCTAATTTAGAAAGGCAACTACGTGCAGCCACAAAGGGTTCAGTACGACGTGCTCTTAATTGAAGCAACCGAAGCCATAGAAAATATCTTTCTCTTTCAATAACTTCACAGAGAATATTACTTGAAAACGCATTCGGAAACTTTCGACAGTTTACGAATTGATATTTGTAGATGTTATATGTTTGTCTTTGGTATAGAAAGTTGCTATTGTTTATTTAGCTAAGTCAAGAACGGTTTGACCATAGCGATATCTCCAATGACAACTAAGCCAATTTTACTTTTTGGTCATTTTCTGTTATTTTTGTAAATAGCCATGTTTATTTACTAATACTATGGTCCCCGAATTTTGTGAAAAAAGAAAAAAAAACAATAAGAAACGAATTTTGTATAGCAATGCGAATGTGGGGTGTGTAATGGTTAGTTGATGATGATGCTTAATATAGAAAGCTTCACGGCTACCCATAACAACTGCAGAGCTTTAAATAGCATAGATCTGAGGAGCACAACCACGGCGCTACTCACCCTGAAGTCATCCAGTTCAAATAAAGTTTTTTTAGCATCTTTGGGCCTTCAAAAGAGCGTATGTTCATATTACTGATTAACGCGCATACACTCATAACCCCACACTAAGGAAACCCTGTATCGCGGGTGCCATAGACACACACATAGATAACCACAAATTACACCCAAACTCACGAGAGAAGTAAATGTAGGCCATACAAATATTTTTCTCGGCCCGGGATTCGCACCCGTGATCTCTGCGTGGTAGTTCAGCATGGTACAGTTCGGCCACGCAGACAGTTTGGTGGCAGAAATAGACAAAGTTCTACTGCTACTTATAGTATGTATTTCGTATTTCGAGAACGTACCAAAATTCATACATATATAAATAGAAAAAAAATCAACAATTTGAGTCCACTCTAAGAGATTTTTCTCGTCCAGTGATTGGAAGAATAAAGTATGAGTAAATTTCGCAAGTCCATATCCGAGGAATATTTTCTTCTTCTTCTTCTTCCTACCCTTATTCCACGCTGGGTAGGGTCGGCACAACCTGTATTTTTCTTCCATTCTCCGCTATCAGCCGTCATTTTATACTCACACCTTTCTTATCCATGTCATCTTTCATTCCAGGAATATTTTATACAATACATTTTGATTCCAATTTACATTTGCAGATTCTAACAGCTCTAGCCCTCGCAAATACATGCCAATTTTCAACATCTCACGTTTATAATAAAATCGTCATCTGCAGGCTTATCTACCAGTCACTATCGAACAATGAAAATAGCTGATGCAGAACAAACTATTGTAGTAAGATGGTTGTTAACATTTGAACTACAGCTTATTAACTCTCTTGTTAACATCGCTGACTGTAGGTAAGGAATAATAAAAAATATACAATCACCATTAAACAATCACAAAGTTTGAAATACAAGTGTTGTGGTACAAGCTTAGTAGAGCCTTGAATATCGATATTCTACAGAATATACTACGGAGAGTGTGCGATGGATTGCACGATTTCCTTCCGCTTTCCCCCTTGCATCACCGGGGGACTAGATGCAAGATTGGGTTCCACCCCTATGTTGAAGATATTCCAATGATTCATATATCATACATCTATTTTTTTTGCACCCACTCGTAGTCCCGCGCTAGAGAAAAACTATATCGCGAGTGCCGTGGCCACACACGTATGTAGACAATCACGAATTACACCCAAACTCTCGAGAAAAATAAATGTAGGCCATACTAATTTTTCTCCCGGCCTGGGAACCTGGGAATCGAACTCGGGACCCTGCATGGCAGTCCAGCATGGTAAAAAAAGCGTTCGACTGTGGATGCAGTTATCTACAGCTATGAAGTGAAATTTCCTGCCTGCAGACTTGTTCTCTGAACGCTAATGACTTGGACCTTCAAAGGCGAGAGTGAATAGGTATTATTTAGGCGTACATGTTCCATCGTTGACCTCATCGTCACTTTCCAACAGGCGAGAAGGAGGTCAGATACGCACTTAAATTTTATAAGAAAAAAAAACGAAGTAATACTTGTAAATAAATACTCAATATATAATAATAATGGATCGCCACACACAATATCCAAACCAGATTCAATAAGCCCAATTCACTAAAAAAAAAAAACTACAGACTGTGCACCATTTTGAATCCAAGTAACGAACTTTCTCGTAGAAGCAAATCCATACAAAAATATAAGCCATTTAATCGTATGTACAAATTATACAAAAATCAAATAACAAACGTCAATCGAGAGTTTACTACTTGGAAGAAACCGTTTTATTATATTTGATAAACATTATGTTGAAGGTTAATGAAGTTAACTTTATAAAGTTTTAGCCCCTTTAAAACAAAATAAAATCTTTTTAGTAAAATATTATTGGAAAGTTATTAAAATAATATTTTAAGGTAAAGTACGCCCTGTTTGACCGATATATATATAATACACTATCACATGTGTCAAAAATAAGCTTATAAACTCCCGATGTCTTTCCACTTTCCACTAGAAAATTCTAGATTTTATAATGGCAAGGAAATACTGGAAAGTAGAAAGAAGTTGTGTGCCTCTGTGGATGAATGGTTAACATGCTGGTCCACCACACAGAGGTCCCGGGGTGGAATCCCGGGCAAAGAGAAATATTTATATGGCCTATATTTATTTCTCCCGTGATTTGTTATATGTGTTCATAACACCCACGATATAGGGTTATTTTGAGGACTTTGAGTACACTCTGGAGCCTGATTTTGACCGGTCAGCATAATGGTTAAACAGTGGGTACAAATCCGTACAAACAGTACGAGAAAAAATCTCAGCCACGGAAAATTGCTAGTAATTTTTTGATTGTTTTGCCGCGGGGTATTTTATTGGTAATCTTGAGTAATCTGTAAGTACAACAATGTATTTCTACACTGCTGGAAAAACCATCTCCATCTTACACGACTTGCAGATTCAAACTCTCCAACAGTTTCCGTATTATTCACTTGACTTGGACCGTACCGATTTCATTTTTTTCACAATTTAGATTATCTACAAGGAAAACAATTTAGTTTCCGTGAAGCATCTGAAATTGACTTTATGGATTCTCGTTCCTCACTATTATATCACAGAGGAAAAGTAAACAAGCTTTAGTTTTATCATATCAATTGACGGGATGAACAAGTCATGCGTTTGGCCGTAAGCGACACGTCTGTCCATAGCAGTTTTTTCTTTTTTATTAACGCGCATACTCATAGCCCCGCACTAGCGAAACCTTGTGTCGCGAGTGCCATGTACACACAAAAGACAACCACAAATTACACTCAAACTTATCACTACCAACAAAAAAGAATCGTCATAATATAGGTTCACAAATTAATCACAAAAAAATACGAATTGAGAACCTCCTCCTTTTTTGAAGTTGGTTAAAAACAGTTTCGTTTCCAACAATTAATTAATACACTTACACAGCCAAGCTACCAATATATTTACTACTGCCATTTTGATAGTCGCATAAGAGCCCCTTGGGAAAGAGGTCGTTCAGGGAAATACTGCCACCTTACCTATTTCTGCCACCAAGCAGTAATGTTAACATTACTGCATTTCGATTCTGAAGGGTAAAGGTGCTTGTGAAATTACAGGTACATGCAACTTGTCTGAGTGGCACTGCGACTGTCATTGGCAGGCGTGTAGCTTACCATCAGGCGCACGACTTGCTCGTCCTGTCACTTGATATTGTAAATAAAAATATACTGAGTTCTTAGGTTTTCGCGATTGTTGCACATAGGAAATGAAACTGTTTTTCCGGATTTAAGTCGCGTATATTTGTTTTTTCAAACAAACCGACGTTTTGGGCCCTTTACAGGTAAGGTAAGAAAGAAAAAACAAATATACGCGATTTAAATCCGGAAAAACAGTTTCATTTCCTATAAGAATATACTGTTTTTAATTTTTTTTTTGTTCGAATTTTCCTCACGACCCGTTTTATTTCTATAATTAGACACATCAAAAGTGTCTACGAGTCAAGTTTTTTTTTAATTTGATTACCTTATTAAAGTCAAATAAAAATCTATACATACATTTATGAAAATACTTATTTTCTCACTTATTTTTAAAATTATGAAATTATCCAATGAAAATCTATAGTGTTAAAAGAAATTCATTCAGAAACCTTTCAGTAATTGGCAAAAACGTGCTTGATCCCTAAATACTTGATATGTATGTTAGTTAACCATCTTCTTCCCTTTTATTAAAGAATTTCAACTATTCAAGGTTTAATAGAGCTCTAACATTCCTTATCATCGTGTCTCGCACACTAAAGTACCTACGTATATAACTTACGTTGTTCAACATATTGAATATGTCAACTAGGTCTGAACGCTATTAAATCTTAAAGGTCGGTGCCCAAAATTCCGGCCGTGTTATGCTAATATGTTGACCCAGCAGTCAAATCCGTAACTGTATTATATAAATTGGCAAACCAAACTATACCATGTTAAAACGCCGTAAAGTAAATTTGTTTTAATAAATACTTATTTTTAAGCTGGCATGTAGCGGTTTTACCAAAGCACTTTTACCGAAGTAAACCTATTAATTATTATTGTCATTTTCGATTCCGCAACATGTATAATAATACCCAAAAAACTTGTTTTTTAACAGTCAACACACTGTAACCTTAATGTTGCGGTGCCGGCCGTGAGACGTAAGATCTTAAGTCAACCAAGCCCGTAATTGCTATGGCTCTCCTTTAATCCGGAAGCAAGTAAACGGTTTCTCAAATGCTGACAACACATAGGCAGCTCCTCTTGTGACGATGCTGACCTCCTTCATCGACATACCACCTTTCATTATCTTTTTTTCAGGTTTCTGGCCACTTGTATTTAAAATTTTGAATCACTATTTTTAAGTTTGCTCGATCCGATATCACTCCCAGCAAAATCCTTAAAGCGAGAGGTTGTGCCATTTTACTGAGAAGTTCAGAATGTCGAATGTCAACTTCACCTGCACGCGGTATATTCTGCAGCTACGAATGAGGCTCTGGGAACAGACTGCCTAACCGCTCACGCGATGCGCTCATCCTACCGCAAAATGGCGGCTATTTGGTTTCGCAAATTAGAAAAGGATTCAGTTTAACTACAAGTTTTTATAAATAAAAATTATTATTCTGCATTGCTAAATAAATACCCTCCGTACTACAACAAAAACATCTCAAGTAAAATGCAGTAATACACTGCAAATCCTGCACTTAAAAAGCACTAATGAAATTTTTGGTGTACTTGGGTAAATATGATAATATTCCGTTTGAGTGGTTATAACGTTTACCATGAAATTACTCCTTAAAGTATAGTTTATAAACATTTATATTCAGGGTAAACTTCAAAAACGTTACTTACGGTATGTTTTCAATAAATAAACACCGAAATCACCAGCCCAAACAATAACACACACGATTGTCGTGCCGTATTTTTGAAGTTGTTTATTTTTTTTAAATGACAGACCCAGGCATTAAACACTTTATGGTTTGCTAGAGTAGTTACCGAAATAGCAATTAGTATTAGTTCTTTTACCTGTTATAATTTCGATATCCGATAAATCGGTATAAAATCATCACCGGTACCTCTAGGTGTGGTATGCGTCTACGGCTGCATGTATCGCGTGAGCGGCTATTGACCTTTCTGCACTGGCATAGCTAAGTTCACCGACCACAAACGGCCAGATATAAAGACCCTGCAGTTTCCAACCGCACAGTACAAAATGTCACACATTGGAGTAGCCGATGATGATAAACCATGTATCCTGAAATGCCTAGTGACATGAAGATTGATTTAATGGACTGCAGTGGCTAGCGATCGTTCCAAAATTATAATACAAATGACATATTTTGTACTAATGTTATGATAGGAGTCCCAGAGCAAATGCGCTCAGCAAACAGTAACAACAAACAC
The DNA here is from genome assembly GCF_003589595.1 of Hyposmocoma kahamanoa. Taxonomy (NCBI): domain Eukaryota; kingdom Metazoa; phylum Arthropoda; class Insecta; order Lepidoptera; family Cosmopterigidae; genus Hyposmocoma; species Hyposmocoma kahamanoa. The sequence continues at coordinate 501,868 of NW_020654422.1, forward strand.
GTTACAGGGGTATGGATTTCGTAATGGAAACGCTTAGATGGACATTTTTAGGATTTTTTCACAAATTCTTCCACAAAATACCGAAAAAAGGTATTACGTATACCAAGGATGAACATAATCTTAATATTAAAATATGTGAATAGATAAGGTCGAGGGTCCCGGTTGTGGATTTTTCTTGGAATTCACTGAAATACATAATTTCCGAACGAAATTATGTAGCCGTTCCTCAATCAATATGCGCGAACTTTAAAACAGGCACAAAAAATACAATTCTACAGCTCCTGACGATGCCCAAATTTGAGTTTTGACCTATGAGGAAGGAATTGAGGTCAAAGGTCAACATATTAAGTAAAAATTAAATTGCAAAATTTTGCTGGCGGGAATGGTACAGCCGATGCACTAAGTTACCTGACCGACCGATCATTTTTGATTCTGAGTTGATAAATGTGAAGAAAAGTGTTACACACCCTTAACTTGTGAGCCGTATAATTCCTTTTGATATGACTTTTGAAAGCCAATTTGATCTTTAACGGATACTGGAATACAGAATACCAATTTCAGTCATGAAGCTTGAATATCTGGAACACTAGATTGTGTAAGAAGCTTCTCAGAATCAAAAGGTTGACTAGGGGGGTCAGCCTAAGAACGTAAGCAAAAAGAAACATTACTGCCCTTAAAGTAGGACCCAACAAATTCGAGGAACTGACATTCCGATTAGATCATTCTGGTGAAGACGTGCAGAACAAGTCACATAGTCACCTGGACAATAGAACACGAAGTCACCATCTATCTTCGTCCGTTATTCCGTCATTCGGTCAGCCACACAAAGCAAACAAAAACGTCTCAACCGGAAAGATAGCGGCTCAATAAACAAATATATTCCTTATTTAAAATTTGCAAAAAAAACCTCAATTGTTATCCTTGGTATAACAATAAAGCCATATTGTGATCATACGCTAAGAGTGTTTTTATCACATGAAATTGACAAAAATAGTTAGTAGTTAACAACCATAACTTGTTGAGTGTGTGCGTGATTACAACTTCAACGCGCAATTAGTTCCATCGCACCTCCGCTAGATCGTACTCGTTGTACTCTGATCGAAACGCGCTATCGTTTTGTTAACTTCAATAGTTTATGTTAACTCTTAGGTTTTGTATTGTCAATGAAATTCAATGAATGATTCAACCTTTTTTCTTGCTATAACGTTTGTATGGCACCAAAACGCTCTCAAGCAGTTATTGAGGCGTTTCGGTCCTTGCCTACTGCTATCTTCAGCTTCGACGCTAAACTTTGCGGTTTCACGCACGTGTGACGCACTGTTGGGTCTCTAGCCGCATAAACTTTTTGTTTTTGCCCTTTACTTAATACGTGTCTCGTCCACGAAATCTGCGTCTCAATTTTCTACGCACCCCCTCTAATGACCACCGCTACACATTTAATATTATAAATATATCCTATATAAGCAAAAAAAGAATAATCTGCCGATTATTTTCGTAAGATGTATAAATCTCTCTGCTGATAAATTGTCATTTTCACCTAATCACATCAAGAGTGCGAATGTACCTGTACTAAAAATGGTATTATTGCATTCTATTAAAAATATAGTCAATAAATAATAACTCTTTATTGCACAAAGAAAAGATACATGAAACACTAGTTATAAAGGACATATACAAAGGTGAGCTTATCTCTAGAAGATATCTCTTCCAGCCAACCCTAGCCTAGGTGAAAAATGAAGTCTGCGGGACTAATTATTGTACAATAAAATTAAAATTTAAATGTGAGTAAAAATAATAATAATATATATATATATATATATATATATATATATATATATATTATTATTTATATTTATATATATATATATAAAGGATGATAATATATATGTATATATGACAGACATACACACCTACATGAACTTTATAAATACATAAATATTTATTTTTATATACATAAATACAAACATAAGCAGAATATACATTATAATCTAAACAAATTCCTACTTTATAATATATGTTATCTATTAGCTATCTAACGCGTTCGACAGGTAGTGCTCTTTTAACGGGAACACAATATATAATGAGGAGGCTGGAGGTAATGTAGAAGTTTGTAAAGGAGACAAAGAACGTGCTTATCTCGGCGAAGTCGGATTGGTAGCCATTTCAACTTAGTCCGATGTTCAGAGACACGGTCATATTTCCGTAAACCGAATATGAAACGGATTGCCAGATTTTGTAGGCGCTCCAGTGTGTTAAGCAGCTCCTCAGTAGCATCCAAAAAACAAACATCGGCATAGTCGAGAAGAGGAAGTAGTAAAGACAGAGCAAGCATAACCTTCGTATTGAATGGCAAGAAGAATTGAAGCCGCTTGAGAGAATGGTAGGAAAAATGCATGCATCGACTAACCTCATTTACCTGCGGTCTCCAAGACAGTGTATGATCGATTATCAGACCCAGGTTCTTTGTATTATCAGCATATGCAAGACTCACTCCATTATACGAAACCTTGGCGAGATTTCAATGTCCAACCTACAGTAAAGTTTGTTGTTACCTACGATTATTGCCTGTGATTTCGTTGGGTTTATAAGCAAACCAAACGCATCAGCCCAAGACTTCACCACAAGAAGATCTTTATTAATAGCTTCAATGGCAGATAGGGTATTAGCTACATCAAAGTGTCTATAAATTTGCACGTCATCAGCGTATAAGTGAAACGGAGGAGTTATTCGTTTTGTGAGTTCATTTATGAACAGCGAGAAGAGAAGAGGTGTAAGTACACCACTCAGAGGCACCCCTGAAGTCAAAGGAGACCATTCAGAATAAGTGTAAATGCTTGATCCTTTGAAGGCGATTGCGGAGGTAGTCTGAAAACCAAGCGATTGCAGCAGAGGAGAAGTTAAGAGAGCAGAGAATGGCAAGAAGGATGTCATAGTCGACAGAGTTGAAAGCACTGCTGAAGTCCAGTAACACAATAATGGTAAACAATCGGTTGTCCATGGCGTGGCGAATATCATCCGTCACGTTAAGTAAGTCAGTTACTGTGCTATGACCAGGACGAAAACCGGATTGATATGGACTTATAAGATCATAACGAGAGACAAATGAGAAAAGTTGTTTATGAACAGTGCCTTCAAGGACCTTGGACAGGAATGGTAGGTTGGAGAAGCCGTGGGAGTAGCGGATTTAGAGATGGGAATGACGTGGGCTAATTTCCAGTCGCCAGGAAAGATGCCAGTTGCAAGTGAACAATTCATAATATGTGTGATGTGATGTGTCAATAATAAGTCTAGGATAATAATTTTTACTATTATTCTACATATGGCAATCCGATTCATATTTGGTCTACATAAGAGTGACTATATCTTTAATAACAGTAAAATTAGAGTTCGTCCAGTGAAATACTGCCACCTTACCTATTTCTGCCGCCAAGCCAAGCAATGTGAGCGTTACTTCGTTCCGGTTTTGAAGGGTAAGGGTGCTGGTGAAATTACAGGCACATGGGATTTCTTAACTTATGTCTCAGGGTGATGGGCGCAGTGGCAGTGTCTAAGTGGCACTGCAACTGTTATAGACAGGTGTAGGTGTGTCGCCTACCACCCGGCGCACGACTTGTTCGTCCCGTCACTTGGTGTGTAGGTATATATTGTATTTCAGACTAAGCCAAAATGGATCGCAATCCGTCTTCGCAGATATATGTGCCTCCTTGTCGTCTTTACAAAAAGGAGCCCCTTATCATCTGTTTTCCCATTTTTATGTCTTCCCCGCTCTTCCAGTTCAAAACATACATAATATGACATACATAATTGAACATTTCTTCTATCTATCCCTAAATCTTTCTGCCATCCATGTAACTCGTATGGGGAATAAATTGCCTACCAGCATTCATGACATTCCATCTACAGCTTCATTCAAACATAAAATAAAAGAGCACTTTCTATCACATTATAGTATGTAAAATAGTAATTATTCATTTATACTATAATATATGTATATGTGTACACAAATTAGTATAAGCAAGTTGCTAGTGTAAGCACGTATGTTTTTAATATGCCAACAGAAAAAGTTTGGTGTTTCTTGTTGTTTATAATGTGAAGAGAACAAAAAGGTTGGAAGGCCTTTGAGAAGAATTTAAGTTGAAACAAATTAATTAGACGACCTGCGTGGTCGAGTGACTTGCACATCGGTTTTCATGGTGTCGCCATCTCTGAGGTCCTGGGTTCGATCCCCAGCCGGGTCATTGCAGAAAAACTTCATTTTCTATATTGTCTCGGGTCTGGATGTTTGTCCGTCCGTCACACCGTCGCCGTCGTTGTTTCCGATTTCCATAGCACAAACGTTTTAGTTACTTACTTTGGGAACGGAGCAACGAATGTGATGTTTAATATTATTTGGATATTATTATGTGCTTTAGTCAGTCGATTTATTGATTTCAATTGACGATAATGTTTTTTGACTTATGTCCTTTTGTTTACCGACTCTAATTATATACTTTTATTAATATAACAATATTTTTTTAATTTTATTGTGCAATTATAGGCTTTATTTACCATAGCTAGAGTTGGCTGGATATGTTCACATTTAGATTCCTAGCTTTTCGCGATTGTTACACATAGGGACTATTTTTCGGATCTATCCGAATACGTCCTTTTTACCACAACCCACTTCGGATATTGCTTGTGCACTAAGTCCTATTCGAACCCAAGAAAATATGAATATCGCTTGTAATAATAATAATAATAATGATGATTTATATCAGACACTTGGTCCATAATGGTTAGTAACAACAATTTCTTAAAAACTAATGTTAATATTATTTTAAAAGGCGAGACACAGGTGCATGCAGGCACCCCCATCTCTCCAGCATGGGACTGTCCCACCTGTCCGCAATAATGTTCATGTTGTACACCTAGACATAAAATTATCCCTGTTACATTTCGGGCCGTCATTTCTCGGATTCGGAACAGGGGGCCTACTCTCGTTCTTCGCCCGAAATTCATCCGAAACAATTACTCATACTAATTCAAATAAATAATATTCGACCAAATTAAAAGATAATGTTAAGTATGAAGCTTCATTCGCATCATGCGTCGTTTAACTTGGCCGAGTATTCCTTACTTCACAGTAATTGTTTCGGACGGACTAGGCGTGTAGCTTATCATCAGGATGCGACTACTTGTTCGTCCTGTCACTAGATTATAAAAAAAGGACGATTGTCGGATAGACAACGAGAGTACAGGGCGAGAGTATAGTTAGTCTATGTAGTTTCATTACTAAGTACAGACTTCCTCTTACAATAAGAGGACTTAGCCTGTAATTTTCACCCGGGCCCTACACAGATCGGGAATCATTTGGGAATTTGGATTGGGAATGTTTTCTATTGAGCACGTTGGCGATCTTTTCCTTCACCGAAAAGTTCATAGTAAATATCAAATTAAATTTCGCGCTATATTATGTAATCATCTCTGCCAAATGAGTCTAGTTGTGCATTTTTTAGAATTATCTTAATACAAGTGTTATAAATTATTAGTTAATTGTGTCGAATGTGTTTGGTGTGGGCCAGCGAGAAAGCTGTGTACCCTATTTTAGAAAACTAAAGATTTTAACCCCTACCATATATGTATGTATATTTACGAGACCTGTGTTTATATAAAACAGAATCCAGGCAACTTTAATCTAGTGAAAACCAGACATCCCAGGTAAACAAGGAACAAAATAGAAATACGGCCAAAACAACGCCCCACCTTGGAATTTTACAATAGAACGACGTTTATATTGGCACCTAAATTATTTAATAAAATACCAGATGCAGTTAAAGAACTAAATTGTAGGCAATTTAAAATAAAATTACATAATTTGTTAGTTACACAATGCTACTACAATATAAATGATTTTTTAATAGATAACATAAAATGTAAAATTTAACCATTTAACCATGATTGAAATAAGAATTGTGTAAAATATTCGCATGCCAAGTTTTGGTGAAATGTACGATGTAATAATAATATACTATAAGACCATTGTAAACATTGACTTACAAATAAATGGACGACGGGTCTAATACAAAAACCACGAAAAAATGTCCCAAGTCAACCTATTCGAAATTTAAATTGTAATGTCATCGCAGTATCGCACTGTCAGTCGAACAAATGAAGACTAAAGCGGAGTTTGGCGCTCTGTATACGATTTTAGCGCCTTACAAGTGCGGACACTTTTTAACGCGGACCCGACGTCCATATAATTGTAAGTCAACAAAAAAAGTCAAAAGTCACGTATTTTTTTGTGCAAAGAATTATGATTAATTTTTCCTTTTGTGAAATGATTTCCAGCCTTCATGGTCGTATTCTTCAACACAAATGACCGGAATTTGCAATTTTGACGCAAAATTGTCATTTACGTTGTTCCAATTACAAATTTCGTTTTCAATGTTTGCGGTAAATTCTTTGTGACGGATTTGTCCTTTACAAAGAATTTTCTTATCTTATTTTCTTTTAAATGTATCTTAATATCGTACCCTAAAGCTTCGTTCACATGATATTGTACTGCACGTTTCTTTTTTTGCAATATTCGATTTTAAACGGATAAACAGCGGGTATTTACACGATATGTTTTCATCGTCTAAAAAACGAATAGCCGCAGTATTTGTAGAAATAACAAACAATAACACTGAGTATTCTCACTAAGTACACTAGTAAAAGACGTCAAATGTTTCGCCCTGGGTATAACAGAAGATATTGGTTTCGTCCATAAACCAAGAAGGAGTGCGAACGAGAAAAATTGAACGAGAATCGAAAGTGATCCATAAATAGTTTTGATAATTTGTAAATACTATTATTTGCATAGTGTGAAAGATCAACTGTAATACTATGCGCCACTGTGAACCGAATACGTTAAAAGTTCATTCAGTTAACTTTACAAGTCCAGAGAGTATTCAATAAACGTATTTAGCGGTGTGTGTTTTATTGCAATGCAAATGACATGTAAAAGGTTATTTCTATATGTAATGTGTGCGCCACTTTTTTCGGTACTTTTTAAATTGTTGATGGACAAAAATGTAAAGGAAAAATGTGAACAAAACTATGTGAAAAGTCAAAGTCAAGTCAAAGTATAGTTGCTAGGATCAACTTTCCTACCGCTTTTGAATAAGGGAATAGCCTTGCTGTATTTCATTAAATCGGGAAAAACACCTTCGCCAATGCACCTATTGAAACCTACAGCTAAATGTGGGGAAATTAGATCAATAACTGAGTGTATAACTTTAGTTGATATGCCCCAGAGATCTTCAGTTTTTTTAACATGTATTGATTTAAAAGCTTTTATGACGTCTTGTGGATTAACGTGATGGAAATTAAACAAACTACCACAATCGTTAACATTTTCCTTTAGGAGATCAATAGCAAGAGAAGCGGAGGAATTTAATGATTCTGTAGTGTTCACAGCAATTTCCAAAAAGAACGATTCAAAAGCTTGGGCTACATTATTATTCTCGAAAATAGAAAAAGAAATTATTCTCGATTTGTAACGTATTGCCAGTTCAAGAAAAAATCAAACTATTATGCGCTTTGGAGGAATATAGATGGGATGAGTTGAAGAATTGTACAATCAAAAAAGTGTAATTGTACATTCTTATACCACTAGATCTGTTAACAATATAGAATATATTGTACCTAGAACTATAAATTACTTTGGCCAAAGAACTAGAAACTATTTAATACCTGTCATATATAATAATCTGAATGTTGACGAAAATAATTTATCTAAATTGACATTTAAAAAAAAGCGAAATTATTATCACAAATCTCAGATGACTAAGTTTTGTACTATTGATTCTGATAGATGTATGTGAGTGTATTTTATGATGTATGATAGATAGAGTAGTCATATATATTTATAGGTCTATTGCTTATGATGAGAGTGTGCCTCCGCCAATAAACTTCTCTGTAGTTTGTCTTTTTTTTACTAATAAACGATTTATTTATTTTAATTTATTTATGTTCCAAAAAAATTGCAATACAATGCCGTGTGAACAAAGCTTTAGTGTAATGAGGCCACTCTTCAAAATACCAACATTTCAGAAGAGAGGTTTAAATATTGTACGAAACAAAATTGGTCGAAACCTTTGACAATTTTTTTATTTCTTATACAGTTCACATTATTTGTATGATTTTCATTTAATAATAGCACTTTTGTATGATCACGTGTGGCTTCATTACAACGAGGGTACAATATTCACGCACGTGACTGTATAAGACAAGAAAATCTATAACTAATGAGGAAGTTAGTGAAATGCAACTATAAGTAACATTATACGTGAGTAATTCATATCCACGGTTGATGCAATGAAATATAAGTAATCATTAGACATTTTATGCTGCCGCAATCACGTTCCAATGACGATTATAACACTATTACTAGGACATTATATAATATAGTTGCCTTGTGGTACACCGTTGCTAAGTATCTTTCCGTTAACCTATTCCAATAAAACTTGTCAAATAGATGTAATTCCTATAAAAAACCGAAGATTTGAGGTCGACTTTTTAAATAAAAAAAGTTATAACTGTATTTATTACATTTAATTTAGTAAAAATTAATATTGTTAAAGTTAAATTAAATAATAATAAACATTTTCTAAAATGTATGTAGCGTAAATGGGATCTGTTCTTTGGTGAACTAAAAATAAGGCATTTAAACTTTTGTAACTATTTTGCATTAATATTTCACATTCACTTTCTGTTAATCGATTTCAATTCCCGTGCACTGCTGTACGACATATAATAGGTTAAAGAAACAGTCAAATGCTGATCTTTGACCGTGAAACCAATCGAAATATAGGCAGAAGAGCAAAAAGTTCAGTTCTCGTTCATCCTACCGAAGATGCGGATTGTTTAGCTGTCACACAAGTTAAATTATAGCATAGTAATGTGACCTGTCCACAGTGTTCAAAAGTCATCTCAGATCGGATATTTCGAGTAAAGCTCTTCAATTTTTTTACTCAGCATTTACAATATGTAGCCGTAACTTCAGAAAATCCAAAATTAAAACCGTTACATTAAAAAAGTACTTTTGAAATATAGATATAGAATATACATCTAAATGTAGGTATGCGTGCATTCTACCATCATAAAAAATGCTGTTTGTTTCGTGAGATATCCAATATCTCTTTTTTTTTAATTCAGAACGCCTGAAAGTTTGATGGATTTAAAATTTTTACAGACAGCTGCCGCAAAATTTCCATAAAAATAATAAAATTGAATAATAAAATTGGAATTGTGAAATTTTGCTGAACGCAAAATTTTATTTGTCGTCCTGCATCACTTGATATACTTCGCTCGAAATGATCGGTCTAACAGGATTTTTGAACATTGTGCGTTCGAGACTACGTAATGACTTCGACCTAATTATAAGTCCGATACACTTTAACAGCAATCTCGGCACAAAATCACTTTTTTCTTTTTGTGATAACATTGGATATTTCCTTGTATTCCTAAATAAATAAATAAATGATGCATGCACACACTCATAGCCCTGCACTAGGGAAACTCTTCATCGCGGGTGCCATGGATACACACATAGACAACCACATATTACATCCAAACTCACGAGAGAAATAAATGTAGGCCATACACATATTTCTCCCAAAGTCAAAAGTCAAATAATCGTTTTCTTCGTAGGTAAATTATTTACACTTAAAAAATGTCATTTTTTTGACTCCCTGAATAGAACGTGCCCCATAAAAGAAACGTTTACGAAACTTTTACGTTTAAGAAACTTAGTTAAACGAAATCGTGGTACCATGAGTTTGGACTTAATTATAAGGTTAATATTACGGATATCTTTTTTCTTAATGAAATTATGTATGTTTCTATGGGCATACAAAATATTTGAGTAAATGTACTGTGATGCCATAGTCATGATAACAGTCTCCTTAAGTATTTCTCTGAGACAAACCCAAGAACCTTAACGGTACACAGAACGAATCGCCCGTTTTTGCAACACAAATATGGTTTGTATATCTGCCGCTTTACCCCACATGAGAATCCCGTAAGACATTATACTGTGGAAGTAACTAAACTCGGTTCCCGGCCTGGGAATCGAACCCAGGACCTCTGCGTGGCAGTCCAGCATGATAACCGTTCGACCACCCAGGCAGATAATACAAAATGTGTCAGAATAGCAATTCCGTATCGTTATTTATACAGGATGTAGTTTTGTTGACCTAAATCTACTAAACTATGTAGAGTAGAGAAAGGGCTCTAGTGTTATGTTTTTGTTAGCAAAGTACAAAAGTTTTTGTTCAATTAAAAATTTATTACTCGTGACATTGAAGACACAACAATTAATGACCTTTGTTTCTTTAAATGTAAGACAACACAAACTTAACGGTGTATTCGCGTGGTATACAATGCCACAGTTAAATAAGTACTGTGAAAAATATCTACTTAGTGTGTTTGACTCTCTTGAGCTGTGGACATTGAACGAAAACACATTGAAAAACACATTCAAGCGTATATGTATATATATATACGTATATATGTGTGTAAGTAACTAATTATGACTTTTAATAGTACAAAAAACGTGGAGGTGGCCAAACCGTAACTTGTCATGTGGTTAGTGTACAAGTCCGTTATTCATAAGGTTTTGAAAGGCAAGGGTGTTGGTGGAATTAGGAGGTAAGGGTGACCTCAAATTATTGTAATTTAAGACCCCCGAGTGGCACTGCAGCTATAAATGGACAGGCTTGTCGCTTACCATCAGGCGCACGACTTGTCCGTCTCGTCACATGGTATCATAAAAAGAATTGTTAGTTTCAGCGCTTTGGCTCCTTACCAGACACCATAGCTATCAGTATTTCCTCTAATGAAGAAATAAATCCCAAGCAGACTGCAATATTACTTATTAATATGTTTAATTTTATTTCTAATTTTCGTCTAATTAAAAACTTAGTTTAGTAAAAATATATAGTGTGCAAAAAAATATTATTCAAAACTTTTGTAGCCTAATTCCGTATGTACTTGATGTATTAAAATTAAAAACTTCGTGACTATATTTTCGTTACACGTTCAATATCCGCTTGAAACAATTACTATGAAATAGTAATACACGTCATACTTGACATTGTCTTTTAATTCATATTAATTCATTTATTCCATTAATACAAATGTAGCATAGATATTTCTAATAAAAGAACAGCACTGGGTTTCGTCAATAGGTACTAAAAAAAAACTGGGATTTGCTAGAGATTTCAAATTAAAAAACTAATCTAACCTAAAAAAATGCGCCCCGTATCGTGGCCGGCTCGAAAGTTCCCATTATACTGGCAGCATTGCCGCGCTAAACGGCAATGGACACTTGCTGAACCAACCACGACCCAGAGCGGTGATCGCAGCACCTGTCCTGTTGCTGACCCAACTTTTTAAGCAAGTCCCGAGCTTCCGAATCCCAGGGCCCCGCCGTCTCGACCGTGACCGGTACGAAGTCGTACATCGGCTCCAAGGCAGAATAGTTAGCATGTTTTAGTTTCGCGGCATTTTCAGCCGCGGAACCTGCCAACCGCGATTGCTTTTATTTTGGTCGACTATTACTTATTTCATAGTAATTGTTTGGAACGGGGAACGAGAGTATATAGGCCGAAATAAAACCTATTTCATACGGGGTAATATTAAGTGGAATGATAGCTAAATGAAGCACTGAAAAGGAAAATATAAACATTTTGTCGAGAGACCAGATTTTGTTTTGACATATTCATTGAAATTCAAACATGTTTTCGAATCTAAAATCGCGCATTTGGTTTTTTAAATAAATATTTTGAGCAGTTTTCAGGTTCAATAATTGCGGCCACTCACGGTTAACTGACAATGGGATTTGTAAAGAACCCGACAAATTTGTTGGAAAAATATACGCGATATTTTCTTTTGCCTCTTAGAGTGGCCTCCTTGGTTCTTTTTATTAGATTAAGGGGCATTAACCTGGCAGCCTATATCAATAAAATGCTCTATGCAGGATCAAGGTTTCTCATTAATTGTAAAAATAACAAAAGTTTATAACGTTTTCCTGCTTCCTAGTGTGTAATGATTACTGAACAAAATTTCATCCATCGTAATACGATTGATCTGGAGGGCCTGGGAGCCTACTACCTACCTAGGATACCGTGAAATAATTTACATTTCATTTAGGGTCCTAACTAAAAATCAAAACTAAGTTAGTGATCCTTTTGTTACCGTGTTTAGAACCACACAATGTATATATGTTTATTTGTACTTAGTGTCTTTGTTTATGTGAATAGTTCGTTTTAATTTAATTTAAATTTTATTTTTCTGCCGTCTAATAACTAAATCGTGGCTAAGTGACAAATGGTCCAATATCCATTTTAAATAGAAAAAGATAGAGCACTAAATTCTCATTTAAAAATAGTTAACGTGTACGACTCATCGGACCTTACCCTAACGATACTATAGATATATATCGACTCATCCGAAGAACAGAGTCCGATGTGATTGTATAGAGAAAAGAGAATAAGTACGTTACGAGAACAATTTCGTTATTCAAACTAGGTCCTATGTAAAGGTATTTTGAGAATTTATATATCTTACTCCGTTTCGGAAATATAAAATCGAACAAAGGTCGATCTGACATCCACAGCGAAGAAGAACGAACGAAATGTTAGTATGTCCTGAGAACAAGTAGTCTTACACATAGACCTTTGTTCTACGGATGTGTCGATATCATTAAATAATTTCAATATTCTAAAACTGGGTTATGTTTTTTTATGACATCTCAGAAAATTATATTTTAGACAGCGAACGGCAGATTTTTTTATTTGTTTGTGATTTTGTTTGGTAATTATTTATATATGCTTTGCGTTTGAATTCAAAGTCAAAGTCAAAGATCATTTATTCCATAGGAAAAATAAATTTACACTTGAAAACGTCACATTTAAGCTACTGCTCGTTCACTACGCTAACTTCCCTGAGAACAACGAGCAAGAAACTCTAGGGATTGCTCTTTTCAAATAAACTTAAATGCTATAGAATACACTTTGAATGAAATTTGTGTGGATTCTGGAGCCGTGCCGTCTTTCCATACATATTCTAACACGTAGTCTTCAATTTTCTAATATGACTTTTCAATCAAAATATTTTTAATGTAGTTTTCAAACTTAGGAAATGATAATCTTAACATATGCTCCGGAATTTTATTGTAAAAACGTATACAGTTCCGCATAAAAGAATTGTTTACCTTGGTTAAACGAAATCGTGGTACTATGAATTTGGACTTAGCTTTAAGGTCGATATTATGAATATCTTCGTTCTTATCTAAATTATGTATATTTTACGGGCACATAAAATATATGAGAAAATGTACTGTGATGCCACAGTCATGATACCAGTCTCCTTAAACTTTTCTCTGAGACGGTACACAGAACGAATCGCTCGTTTTGAATCGAATGTTTTGTTATTCTTCTATTTTGTTTTATTGTGCTTTACTTTTATGGTAAACAAATAAATGTATTCTTCTTGTTATCGTATCGATGGCATGCGCTGTAAAGCTTGCCAACCTTGTTGCCCAAGGTGGGCCAGATCTATATAAAAGGAATACGTCGTGCTTTTTTGCTTTCTTTCTTCTTTCTTCAATAATTGTAACCATAATTTATGGAGCACTTCTTTTTTATTCCAGTAGAGTGTGTCTTTCATTTATGGAAGTAAGAATGAACAATTTCTAACGCAAAGTGGACTTACGCCAAAGGATACTTGTATGTAGAAATCGAGTTACAAAAGTTAGAATTTCTAAATACATAACAGTACCCGCACATTAGGCTTCCAACTAAGACTACTTGACATATAACTGGAGGGTCAGCTATTGTACGAATGTAACGAGACTTCACTTCCCTCTCAATAGTCATTCAGCTAGGAGAAAGTGAAGTCGAGACGAAAAATACACATTGCAATATGATGGAAAGAGAAAGCATTAAGCCTTTGAAACACGTACCGTTTGTAGATGTTTCCGTATTGGGTTTTGACGTTGACATGGTACAATTTACCTTTCGGCGATTTTCAATAATAATAGTATCTGATGGGGCGTGAAGCGTATTAATGAACAATACAGACATTGATTTATTATAGTATTTACACAGTAAACTTACTATACATTCTGCCTTTATACAATGCCAAGGCAAGCAAGCTAAAACAATGTCTAATCGCGTTTTAAAACTTATGCGCTCGTTATAATGGTAGTCCTTATACCCGCTCACGCGATACATGCAGCCGTAGACGCATACCACACCTAGTGGTGCCGGTGATGATTTTATACCGATTTATCGGATGTCGAAGTTATAACAGGGAAAAGAACTAATATTAATTGCTATTTCGGTAACTACTCTAGCAAACCATAAAGTTTTTAATGCCTGGGTCTGTCATTTAAAAAAATAAACAACTTCAAAAATACGTCACGACAATCGTGTGTGTTATTGTTTGGGCTGATGATTTCGGTGTTTATTTATTGAAAACATACCGTAAGTAGCGTTTTTTAAGTTTATCCTGAATATAAATGTTTATAAACTATACTTTAAGGAGTAATTTCATGGTAAACTTTAGAACCACTCAAACGGAATATTATTATATTTATCCAAGTACGCCAAAAATTTCATTAGTGCTTTTTAAGTGCAGGATTTGCGGTGTATTACTGAATTTTATTTGAGATGTTTTTGTTGGTATTACGGAGGGTATTTATTTAGCAATGCAGAACAATATTTTTTATTTATAAAAACTTGTATTTAAACTGAATGCTTTTCTAATTTGCGAAACCAAATAGCCGCCATTTTGCGGTAGGAGGAGCGCGTCGCGAGCGTATACATGGCCGGTCCTTTTGGAATAGTTCTCCGCTTTATCCTATTTAAGGCATTTTGATATTTCATGAGATCTATTTGCGTTGACCAACCACGTGACCTCTACTTTCTACTCAACGTTCTATCACGAAATTTTTCACAAAACTATTTTTCGGGTAAAATTTCCAATATTTTTATATTGGAAATTTTTCAGAAATACTAATTGGACAATCGAATGAAAACTTTGGAAGTATTTTCTTATTACATTTATTCGGATCTAAATCACGTTTTTTTTTTGAACAAACCAATATTTGGTTTTGATAGATTTGTTTAATAATCGCGAAAATCTAAAGGTGCGGGTCTATGTTGAGTGCGTGCGTTATTATTATGGAAACGGGATCAGAAGAAGTTTGTTTGCAATTAATGAATTGTAATAATCCAATCGTTGTGGCTTTCTAGCTTTTTCACTGATTTCGACTATAATAATCGCTGCAGCAGTAGCCGCAATACTTAAATCGTCCATGTTTGCCACGAGTCACGAGCACACTGCGAAAAGCTACGTTCGAGGACAGTGATCGTTGGAGGCTCATTGTACGTCCACACTTGATGCCACGAAATACGACGAGCAGAGCGGCTCCACTCGTGCTCGGTTCGTCTAGCGTAAACGCACCTTAAGAACTCGAAATGAACGATAGACTGTTGTTAATTCAAAATTCTATCAACATGGAGGCGTTAGCGAAAATTGTATTCTAGTAACAAAACAGAAGACCAACGAGATTATAGACCTGAAACGTGAAAACTAGAAACGACTACCGCTGCTGTCACATTTACTACTGATCTACTACATCAGTAAACGTGACAGCGACAGTTTTCGCAACAACCCGTTAATTATCGCATGTCGCTGCGAGCAGACGGGCTTGGTACATTAAAAAAAGAAAACTAAAACAAACAACTATGATGAACACCGGAAACAATACATTTAAAACTCTTTATCTTGAGTAGGACTGTCAGTAACAGACATTTGTTAATACTTTGTTTGACGACATCAATAGTCCAACGGTTTACAGTCCCGGGTTCGATTCCCGGTAGGACCAAATTGGGAAAACGAGCTTTTCTAGATTCGTTCTGGTCTGTGGTACTTATAGTACAGGGAATTCCGTAGTTTGAGACCAGGCAACTGATGTGGTTGTTTGTCAAATAAATTATAGATTCGTCACATTCGCCACTACAAATTTCAACAAATTACCAATTTACTTACTTTAATAAACTGCCTCCGTGGCTGGACGGTTACCATGCCGAGGAGACTGCCACGCAGAGGTCCTAAATTCGATTCTCGGGCCAGGAGAAATATTTGTACGGCCTACATTTATTTCTCTAGTGAGTTTGGATGTATTTTGTGGTTATCTATATGTGTGTCCATGGCACCCGCGACACAGGGTTTCCCTAGTGAAGGGCTATGTTGAGTGTGTACGTTAAATAAAAATATTCTTAATTTAATGAATTTAAATTATCAAATTATAAATTATATGTTTAAATATTTCTAAAACAGTAAGCGACACGCCTGTCTATAACAGTTCCAGTGTCACTCAGAGCCTTAAATCACAATGATCTGACGGGCACTGCCGCTGCGCCCTTGAGACATAAGTTGACAAGTGACGTGTACCTGTAATTTAGCTAGCACGCTTACATTCAAAAGGCTTACAGTAATGTAAACAGTAATAGAAATAGGTACGGGGGCAGTACTTCCCTGGATGAACTGTTTTACAAGAGCTCTCTTGCTACTAAAGTAAGTGTACCATACAGTGTCCCTCAGAGCTTTAAATTGCAAAGAACCAAGGGGCATTGCCACCGCGTCTGTAACCTTGATTCATGAAGGTAGTAAGTTCCATGTATCTGAAGTTCCAAAAAGAAAGACAGTAATATACCAGTACCGAATAAACGTATATTATAAAAATATCAGTACATAGTATTAAAAAACCCGACGACAAAAGTCATCTACAAGTTAGGTCTGATTGAGACAGTCAATAGCGTGCGCTTATTTTAATTTTATCGCGCGCGTCGCAACTATCATTCGTAGCCATGCTACGGGGGCTGATAGATTTATTTCCACTTATGTGGACCATATTTATTTCTAAAAAATGCATAACGAACACAATGGATTCAAATTAACTTGTGTTTTTATGAAATGAAACTAAATTTTTTAGAAGTGTAGACCCGTGCTAAGCAGTGCGACGTATTTAGACGTAGGTTGACGATTATTTATTCAGACGTAATTTGTGTTTATTCTAGAATAAACATTGCAGTTTCACTAAAATAGATTTTAATGTTACAGCAATGTTTTATATGTTATTTTTGCGTGAACAATATTTAGGACGTTTATTATACTAGAACAGTCAACAACGCCTCCAGTGCGACGGACCAAGATGCGTCAAAGTGTAGCGTGATCTGCTGCCGTCGGTACATGATAAAAAATTATTTCAAAAATTGTGTTAAAACTTTGCACGTTTATTTGGGGACATCGATTGCTGATTGGTGGCAGGCGTATTGCTAAAAGGACGTACCAAAGTTGGACAATTCCTTGCTTTTCACAATTAGTGGTCCAAATTAAAATAGTTGATTTATAAAGAGTAGATTCTACCTCAGCTCGAATTTAAGTTTATTTTTTGTCAATTTTTTCTCGTATTAATACGGTACATTTTGCTTAGGTTCGAGTGGCTGGGTCACTCACTGGTTTTACAGAATTTTTTTTTTTACAAACGAAATTAAGGCCAATTGAAAAATGTAGTTATATCGTATAGGTACTATACGTATTCTATTTAGTTAACATGATGTAAAAGTCATTGGTATATTAAAGACAGCGGCTGTCTTGTAAAATTTCGAGGTAACGTTGTGTTTTCTTTCTTTCGTGAAAATTTTTAAGTATAGTAATCAGTGAATATTCTCAATTTTCCT
>NW_020654422.1:520041-591353 GCF_003589595.1 Hyposmocoma kahamanoa
AAATACACAAATATTTTGCACTAACATACACCTTTATTTAAAAATACACTTCTTTGTTCCATAATTTCACAGTAGCAACTGTAAAACGACGCATATTACATACATATTTTTCTATAAATCTAGCCATTTTTCACTTCTATATGGCTGTAGTATTTATACTTTGTGGACCATGATCTTTACGAAAAATAAACTTTTAAGTTTGTGTTGTACACTCTTCAATTCGTTTAAAAACTTAATTAATTACAACTATTTTTCTTTTTTTTTTATATTTGTAAAATTGGCACACTACGTCTCCCGCTCCAATTAGCTTTCCTCTAACTCTAAGGTTGGCTGGAAGAGATCGCGATAAGACCGCCTTCGCCCACATTAGTTTTAAGTTGTTTATGTACTATTCTTGTTCTTGTATCTTGTATCTTGTATCTCTATCTATCTATCTATCTATCTATCATTTATCTATCTGTCTATCTATTTATCTATCTATCTATTTATCTATCTATCTAATTACATAACTATGTTAATCCGCAACGTAGGCTTTGTCAGGAAGACACAAATATAAATCAGCAAAAACCTTCTTTACATCAAATTAAATAATGCAATTCGCCAGACTTAGCCAATTTTATCCAACTAATGCAATGAAAAAGGACCGCTCTGAATCTTAGCTGGTTCATACCTCCCCATAACACTGGCAGCATTACCGCGCTGTATAGCCAACGAAATTTCTTGCACCAAGTAAGATCCAGAGCCTGGGTCACAGCCTCTATCTCTAAGCGAACGACTCAACTCCCTGATGAATTGTTTGGCCTCCGCACCCCAAGTCCCCGCAGTCTCGACTGCCACTGTACTTGGCATGTTTAAATTTTGCCGCATACTCTGCAGCTGACCCGGCAGATCTGGTGGTGTGACTTTGTACACTCTGACACTTTTTATATATATATTTGGTAGTAAGTCTATTGCTACTGCAGACAGTTGTCACCGTTTAGAGCGATCTACTTAGGTACGTACTTTTATTTTTGTACGTAATACATACAATAGTCATTGTTTACGATGTTAGCAATATAGTCCTGGGAGTTGTTAGTCTTTTATAAATGAAAATAGGAATGCATATGAAAATAGGATGCAAAGTGGAACCAATTTTGTTATTTACGAAATATTGCTCATGAACCGTTAACAAGATTCAAATATATCACGAAATTGACAGTGTATGAGAAGGGTCAAATAGGGTTAGTGATATTTGACATAGTGTCGTACATTTATCTAACTTGAGGCCGGTTTTAGGTGACAAGGCTGTGAATCTTGCAGAAAACAGAACAATGTTTAATCGCAAACCAAAAGGAGAAGATGCTTTCTTTTTTTTTCCTTTTTTTCGTAAGATTTTCTTAAATAGTTTTTTCTTAACATTATAAATTTTTTAAATAATTTTGTAAGATTATTAGTTTGTTTTAATAAGAGTTGTAACTCAAAATATGTGAAATTCATGATAATGCTATTGCTGACAGTAAAATTTTGATTATAATATTGTAAGTATTGTTACTTAAAATATTCTATCTAATTAACTCAAAACGAGACAAACCTTTTTGTGTTCAGAACAAGACAACCCTTACTAAAAAATATGAAATTATTTTTTGCTTTTATTTTAAATAAATTTTTACTTTCCTGTACTTTCAATTGTCAATTATAATTTCTTAAATCATACCACAAAAGAGCTCTTTTTAGTTCTTAATCGAAATTCGATTGTCTATGGTACTCGCCATTGAACTGAAAAATTCATTATAGTTCTTTACACAGAACTATATTGCTAATTAAGATATCAAATATGACGCTGCTTAAACACTCTACTGCCTCCCGGTTGGTTAATAAGCCATACTTGTTCACATCTGTACTATTTCTTTGGTTTTTTGTTTTGTAGCGTTTGAATGGCTTTCGTTCGATTGGATTGTTAACAAAATCTACATTGGTTCTGTTTCATTATTTTATTGACTCGTAGAAAAAGTATTGTTAGCAATCATTACATAATTAGGTCTTAAAATCCTATTATTTAGGCCACTCGGCAAGCCTCGCCGGCCTAAACACGGTACTTGACTTTAAGAACCCTCATTTTGCAACGATTGCATAAAATATTATTAATTATTAAGTTGTTTGTAACGTAAAGTGAGGAATTTGTTTTTCATCGATGTTAAAAATACACTTTAAGTTAATGCACTATTGTATTAAAAGTGCGATGTATTAAAACTCTCTAATTAATTATTACACCTCTCACATCCCTATAAAATTACAACATCCACTTGTTGTAATTTTATAGTTCATTGCCAAAGAAAAATTCCCAGTGGAAAATTTAATTAACTGTTCAAACACGATAAAACAAAAGGATCTTAAACATATTTTAATTAACACAAGGTTTGGGATTACAAGTAATTACGCTGCAATAAATACTAATCGATGTACTTAAAATTTTACATTACAGTTTAATTTTTTATAGCAATTCTTGTTAATTTGTTTTTCTAATTTTTCGATTATCTTTACCTTTCAAATTTTCCACGTTTTTTAACTACCTGTGCGGATAGATCACCAACTTAATTGGTTGAAATATAGATAAACCCTGGTTCGGTCGAGAAGAGAAGCTTACATAAATTGCAATGTATATTTTTTCTGAGCCTCATTATTACAATAAAAATTGATTATATTTTGTATAATTCTGTACATTATTGTTAAAAGCAAAAGAATATTTAATTATCTAGCATAATTTTAAATTGTTTTCCTTCCCATTCATTCCCTTGTAAGTTCATGCCCGGCAGTGGCACGTATATGCGTCAAATGCGGATTCAATTTTTTTTTATCAACAAACTTTTAAGTTACTGATTATTTGAACTATTAATTTTTTTTATATGTAGAAAATTGTGTAGGCTTACCTAGAGGTAGTTGAAAATAATTTGTCCTATCCAATCACAACACTTCACTGATTTAATATTTACAATTTCGAGCACAGTTTGAAATATGGAATACGCAGGCGCGCTGCGTTCGCGAGATTTGGTTTCCGACTGCGCCGGCGCCGAAGATGACGGGAGGCTGCATCTCGACACGTTTTAAAAAGTTATCTCTTATTTCCAAGTTTTGAGAGGTGGTTTGTAGTGCCGCCAAAGCGATGCTGGATTTGTGAAGCTGCAAAATGAAAAATTTCAAATAGTTCTGACTGATGTGATTGCATATTCAACTTCTAAAGTTCGCTTCTATAATAACATTCAGTGTGATATTGAAATTTGCCACGAGGTATAAAACTACAGTGAAACAAAAATTTTATTCTAAAGGTTGTATACAGCTTCTGCGTACTTGTATGACAAAATTCCGTATTACTACCCGTTTAGCTCTTGCAGGTGTTGTCCATCTAGTAAATTCGAAAAAAGATTGTAAATGATAAATGTATTCAAATGCATATTACAAATAGCAACCTCCAGAGTTTCTTGCTCATTCTTCTCAGGAGAATCCACCTTACTAACGAGCAGTAGAGTTCAATATGACAATTCTAACTAACTTTAACTGATAAATAGAGAATTTTGAACTTTATCTTATGCTACTTAAGATCGGATTCTTGGCCGCTTGTCACCTAGTAGCGTTTTATATGGCGAGCGGGTATGCAGTGGAATTCTTTGTCTGCAGACATATTCCCTGAACGCTATATAACTTGGGCTTTTTCTAGGCAAGAATGTATAGGAATTACTTAAGTATGCATGCTCTTCATCGCCAGAGATGAAGGTCAAATGCGCACTTTTACAGGGAAGCACGTAAGTAAGTCTCCTAGTACCGACGACCAAATGCATAGCAAAATGGATTTCCGATTAGCGTCAATGAATGTCCGTAGTTCGTTTGCTCGGAGAGTCCTGTATTAGGTAGCAGTAGAGCATGTATTCTAGTAGCAGTAGAGCTCCTTGGGAAAGAGTTAGTCCAGCCTGCCACTTTACCTATTTCTGCCGCCAAGCAGTAATGTGAGCATTACTGCGTTACGGTTTTGAAGAGTAAGGGTGCTGGTGAAGTTACAGGCACATGAGATATATTAACTTACGTCTCAGGATAACGCAGTGGCATTGCCCTTCAGATCTTTGTAATTTAAAGCTCTGAATGCCACTGCCAGTGTTATGGATAAGTGTGTCGCTTCTACCATCAGGCGTGCGATTTATTCATACCGTGACTTGGTGTCACAAAAAAAATATCATAAAAAAATAAAGAAAAAAAGTTAGAGGACGGCTATAGAGTCCAGCTGTTGGCTAATCCATGATGTCAAAAGTATTTATTTATCATTTTCGATTTAAAATCCACCAATTTTCGACGCCGGATAACTCAATAAGTTGATCGGCGTAAATGCCTGAAAGAGGTTATTTCCCAAATCGATTACCGCTTATGCTGATTCATTAATGTGAATGGGGCTTAAGATGAGGTCGATATGCGGCAAAATCGGTTCGATTAGGGTGACAACTTAATAATTCCAAATTACTTTCATGGGGAACTCTATATACGTTTTTACCATAAGATTCCGGAGCATATTTTGAGATTATCATATTTTAAGTATTTTCAAGAATAATCAAAATCGGAGTTATCGCTTAACATATATGCATAAAAAACAGTTGAATTGAAAACTTCTTTCTTTTTTGAAGTCGGTTTAAAAACTAGAACTCAAAAAGAGCATTTAACACATCTGCCGTCGTTCCTCGTACGGTGTATCAAGATCATTAAATCCATCTACGCTGTAAGTAAAACAAGGCTTTATTATGGCTACCTCTTTGATCAAATGGCTTGTACACCTGTCTTCATGGTATAGCTATTTCTGATATCTTGGTTTCGATCGAATTTTGCGTTTTTGTTTTTGGTAGAATTTATATCCTTATTTTAACTTCCTGTGACGTTTAAAGTCTAAACAAAAGATTTTTGTTTGTGATGCCATTTGTAAGTATCAGGACGAGCAAGTCGTGCACCAGTTGGAAAGCGACACGCCTGTCCTTAACCGTTGCAGTGACACTCAGAACTTTAAATCGCAAAGATCTGAGGGGCACTGCCATAGCATCTGTCACCCTGAGACTTCTCCAGCATCCTTACTTATTCCTTGGCGGCAAAAATAGGCAAGGCAGTACTTCCCTGGATGAATTCTTTCCTCCTTGTCAAACAACCTTGTACTTATTACTGAAAGTAAAGAAATAATTAAACCTTGTTGTTTTGCAACTTCCTTACACGGAGAATGTGCTTATTTGATATTAAATCTCGGGAATTTATTTAGCAGACTTCTTCTTTCGTCTGTTGTTGTTGATACAATATTTGAAGAAACGAGGATTTCCTGCGACCTCATAGTGCTTCAACTGACGTCATTGTTTGACAACATTTCGTGTTACTTTAAACTTATGTTTATTTGTCGAGTTGAGTGTACAAATATGAAGGTACGGCTTAGTGGGAAATGGCAGTTGAAAAGTATAAGGCTATAAGTCTCAGATTACAAAACAAGAGGCAGACGGAGCGCGCCGAACACGAAAGTGAAGCCACCAAAGCCAATACAAATTCAAAAGCGAATACAAACTCGCGTCAGTGCTAAACTCAGCGTCGTATTGTTTGCACGTCACGAGTGATTAGTTATTTTATAATTAAAAATTTGCGGCTTTAAGCATTGTAAAAGTTGTTATTATTGTAATCTGAGGGCTGAGTCCACTGCGGTGGTATGTAATGGCAGCGAATTTTTGAAATGATCTTGTCCCGTTGCAATGGAGGCGACATACGAACAAAAGTGTATAGCTAGATGTGCTGTTGACTGCATAGAACAATGCACGATGTCGCACTGCTATGCAATAATCTTATAAATGTAAATATGTCTTTAGCCTTTTTCATAATTTGTTTAGCAACAGTAGAGCACCTTGCGAAAGAGTTCGTCCCGAGAAGTACTGCTACCTTACCTAGTTCTGCCGTAAAGCAGTATTATGAGCACTGCAACTATCCCGTCACTTGCTATAAAAAAACCAATTCGCGAGGTGGCGAACATTAATTCCGCTATTTGTACTTTATTGTATTGTGCAAAAATTTTACAAAATTTTTATGAATTTTGTTAAATTACTCAATTGGTTTGACCTCAATCTAACACATTTGGTTAACCACAAGATTTTTTAATCATCCCTTTCTCCAATTCGAAGTAACTGAATTGACGTAACGTGAGTTGAAAGTTGTTTCAAACGCTAGCACTAAAAAAATTTTGATAAATTTTATGCATTTTTATGGACACGCTTGACCATAAAATGTGCTATGCCGAAATGGTTCCTAAGACAGTTTCCTTGTATCTTCTATGGTTTCCGATTTCACCATACTGTTCCATTAATAAAAAATAATATAATGCATTATTTGGGACACAGGTTTGGGATACGGATGGTGCTGCATTCTATTGTTTTTGGTTTCGTTGTTGTACCTATATGTGTATAATTGTATCAGTTTGCCGGGTTATCTCTTTGTTTGGTTTAAAGTATATTTAGGTAACTATAGGCTCAGACATTGTTAATTTTAAATATGTCTGTTTTTCTCATAATAATATGTGTAACTGTTTTTCCCTCAATAAAAAAATAGAATCACTTCTTTTTACCGATTCACCGTAAGACCTGGCAGAATCATCAGTGTCGTAGTTCGACTAAAGTGTGGCATAATGCTGAGTCAGGCCCTACACTTTGCTGACACAGTGCATACAACTCTACACTCAGACATAATATTACAAACCTAAAAAACCCGAAAATTTAATTTATTACAAACAGACTACAAACCTTTTTTTATGATTACCTTTGTACTTTTCTATCATTCTTTGAACTTTTTTTTGCGATACCAAATGACAGGACAAACAAGTCCTGCGGCTGGTATTAAGCGACATGCCTGTATATAGCAGTTGGAGTGCCTCTCAGAGCCAGCCTGAGTTGACAAGTATGTATATTAGTATGTGCCTGTAATGTCACCAGCACCCTTACCCGTCAAAACCCAAACACAGTAATCTCATATTACTACTTGGTGGCAGAAATAATCAAAGTGTCAGTACTTCCCTGGACGAACTCTTTCACAAGGAGCTCTACATACACCTGAAGATGCGATGTTTTAAACTGAAAGTACATTACTCTAAAAACGTCTAATAGTTAGAAAAATGACAATGTCGCATATAGTAAGTCCATTTTTCTTTACCATTTTTTATAGTGTTACTAATTTTGAGCTGATTTAAAATCCCACATATTAGTTTGTTTATTTTAGAGACAGACGTGAACACACATATATGCGAGTGTGTGTGTTATTTAAATTTGCTTGCATTAGTGGGCACTAATGCAAGCAAATTCTACTGACAATTTATTTAAGTTGCACCTGCAGGTTGTAAATATAGTTTGAAAAAACTAAGGTGTTTATTACAATATTTTCATGCTATATTGAAATAATCTTTTATAAATGCACTATATTTATGATACCAACTGATGGGACAAACAAGTCGTGCATCTGGTGGTAAGTGACATGCCTGTCCATAGTTACAATGCCACTCAAAGCTTTAAATCGCAAAGATCTGAGAGGCATTGTTACTGCGCCCACCACCCTGAGACATAAGTTAACAAGTTCCATATGCTTGTAGTTTAATTTACGTATTAATATTTTATACCGGCATCACGGATTAGTAGCTCGATTTTGGGAGTATATTTATGAAATAAAAATGGAATGCTGGACAATTCTGAATTTGAAGCACTCTTGTTGAAACAAACACGGCAAAGCACACTTCCTCGAACCACCTCTCTCTAACCATAGCAATTTCTGGCCAGTCACTCCAGAACGTGACTAGATCAACTCGCCATCTATCCCTTGGGTTATTCCCATCTGATCCCCCCTGTCTGTTGCAACTCCCGACGGATCCCCTCATTATATTTATAAATTAAGTGCAGTCAAGAGAAACAGAAGTTTTGAAATAAAAAATTCATCTATTGAACAATTGTGATCAAATGGTATAACTATTACAGACAATACATTTATGTTGTAACAGGTCAGTAATATTGACATATTGCAAATCACAAGTAACAAATAATTAATCTTAAGTAATTTATTTAAAATCTAAGTTTAATTAAAATTTTTATTGAATTGATATTCAATTATTTTTTGTGAAATTACTCCACTAGTTTGTTATAATTGTCAATACAAAGATCGAAAACTCAGAGGCTAAAGTTATAATTATGTTTTAATACGTGTAATCTCTCTTGACAATGCGGTGCGAGCTCAGTGGAAGAACGGTTTCCAAGTTACGTTACCTTGGCGAATGTTTAGTTGATATTGCTACGAAGCATTCACAAAGAGACTGCAGGCAGAAAATTTCACTTCATAGTTATAGATAACTGCCTCTATGGTCGAACTGTTACAATGCTGGACTGCCATGCAGAGGTACCGGGTTCGATTCCTGGGCCGAGAGAAAAGTTTGTATGGCCGACATTTATTTGTCTCATGAGTTTGGGTGTAATTTGTAGTCATCTATGTGTGTCCATGGCACTCGCGAAACAGGGTTTCCTTAGAGCGGGGCTATGCGTGTGTGCGTTATTATTATTATTATTGTGATGAAGGAGGTTCACAACCATTGAAAAAAGTGTAAAGTCTATAGTCTAAACCCTTACCTTAGAGTTGACTCACGCCCAGCAGTTAATTAATAAATTAATTTGGCAAAGATATTTTTGTTGAATTATTTTGTCTAATTCAATTAATTTCATTTTTAATAATTGCGTTAATTCGACGTTACCGATATAAACAAATATAAAACAATAATGTAAAGATCAAGCTCGAACATCACTCAACCTCACGTAATAGATTATGACTTGTACTTCTGAGGACATCTCACATATGTTCTAGCGCATTTTACGGTTGAAAACACTCAAAGAACAGATACTTAATCTGGTTTCATAGATTCACTGTAAAACGCAGTCTAGGGTACAATCAATGTTTAACAACAAGAACAATGAAAGTTGCTAGGAATGATTTTGGGTTGTTATTTACTTAACACGAGTTATTATTTTATTTACTTCGTTAAACTTAGTAGAATTATAGCATTTAATGCTAAAATTCTTCTTGTTCTTTGAAATGTTATTGCCCTGTCGAAGTAATCGATGATTTCGCTAATGTCAAGTTGAGGAACACACTAGAGAACCTACACAGACTATTACAGAAACAATAGTTTTTTTTTATATATTTACACAGCAGATGCATGTAGGGAGAAAAGTTAGGAGGAAGTTGATATTAACGGGACGAGGGATTTCAGGTGATCATTCAACTTTTGTATCTATGGCTCCGTCGTTTTGCGCGACGATTTCGCCGACGTCAGGGTTGAAAGACTAATTTATTAAGGACTCCGTGCGGTGGTGAGATAGATTACCGGTTATTAAAATACTCAACCTTCCAGCGACCTTATTTCAGTCATTTTACAAAAACTATAAACCATAGATGGTTGAGCGACCATGATATCCTCGAGGAGATGAGGTACTTCTTCTTAGTAGCCCTGTGACATTCGTCGCAAGCGTACAAGTGTCTTTATTTATGTTTGCGGTCTCAGATTCCGCGCGCAACCGGTCGTGTTCCAAAAAAAATTATGAAATGAAATTGAAACCTGGCTGAGTATTTCATGTTATTTGTACTATATTATTTAATAAAATTAGTGTTAATTGTTGTCTATCTATACAATTCAAATTTTGCTATTGGCGCTCTGATTAGCTTTCCTATATCTCAAGGGTTGTCTGGAAGTGATCGCTCTTAGCGATAAGTCCACCTTTGCCCGCATTAATTGCTGTCTATGTATTGTTTTTGTTCTTGTGTGTGAGCAAGAAAGTGTATATCTATCTATCTATGTATATTATTACAATTAATGTTTATTATTACTATGTAACTTACATTATTTTATGTAATATTATATTCAATTATTTATTATTACACTATTTGTTATATACAAAGAGTTACGATAAATCAGAACGGCTTGCAGAGGAGGCGGAAACAGAAAATGAAGATGAAGATTTGATTATGTCAAACCATTGATATTGATAGGGAGTAGGTTATCGTAGTACAGTCAAGAGCACGTCACTTTCTACTTGGACCGTACTTATCGTAAGCGGCATAGAGTTGGATTTAAGTCTTAAGTGTCAAGCATGACGTGCTCTTGACCCTGTACCTACTATTAAAAATATTTAGACGTTTTTTATTTCGTTTTCCTTTTTTATTATATTAGAATTAAGATATTACGTAGAACATCATGAAAAAAAAACATTTAAAAATAATTGTGCTTTGAGAGTTCCTACAAAACTGTTCAATTATTATTGATAATAATTTTGATTAGTCCTAGTAATAATTATGATGTTTATTAACGATTAAGAAAGAAAATTTCATCTTGTTTTGTTATTTTCTTGATTTCTAACGTTGTTTTGAGTAATGTGACTAAAATTTTGAATTTTTGTAGACTGTTTGATTAATAAGGTTAATGTTTAATTTTAATTTGTAAAAAAATAATAAGTATATAATGTTTTTTTATTTCCATTTATATAGACAAAAGACTTATTTTTATTATGTGCCATACAACGTCATGATGATATTCATTTGTCTTCTCAAACTGAACGCGCAAAGTAACTGTCTCACAGACCGCGCGCGACTGCTTATGTTCGGCGCAAGGGTGCGACCACTAGAAGGTTAAGCGGTTATTATACACATTGACGGTTATAATTTTTTTGTTTTTATTATAAATTATGGATATTTAGTTTGTTTATTTTGTAATAATTTGACAATGCCATTGTCGCTATTTTACTTTATTATCCTATTGATTATAGTAAGGTCTTGTAACAAAAAAGTTTGTACTTACAATAAAAAACAAATCTCAATCAAAATTTCAGTGTATTACCTTAGAGGATGAAAAAAAGATATTAATGACAGAATGGCCGACAGCGTCATTTATCTATTTCTTTTTATTAATCAAAAACAAGAAGGTATGCATGAAATCTTATTGTATAAATATGTGTTTGATTCTAGATTCAATACATTTTTGAATAAAAATTAATTGAACATTAAATTTTCCCGCCATTTTCGACTTTAAAGCAAGTCGTTGTGTGAGGTTAGTAATGTTCGCATGCGGGACCGGTGGAAAGAGGGCTTGGCGGATCCCCCCTATGGCGCTCGTACCATAAAGGCGATCCGCCCTGTCCTCGTAGAGTGGGTAAACCGGTCCCACGGGCCACTGTCGTACCACCTTGTGCAGGTGCTGACCGGGCACGGCCGCTTCGGTCACTACCTGCACAAGGTGGCGAGGAGGGAACCGTCCCCGTCGTGTCACGAGTGCGGCGCTGCGGATGACACCGCGCAGCACACCCTAGAGGTGTGTAGCCGGTGGGATGAGCAGCGCCGCACTCTGACGGGGACTGTAGGGCAGGACCTCTCGCTGCCGAGCGTGGTTGCCGCCATGCTCGATAGCGAGGAGTCCTGGGAGGCGGTGGCCTCCTTTTGCGCAGAGGTTATGTCGAAAAAGGAGGCCGCGGAGCGGGTGCGCGAGGACGCGGCGGACGCGCACCCGCTTCGGCGCAGACGTACGGGGAGAAGGCGAAGGCAGTTCGCTGCTCGCCTGATCCCCTAGTGAGGCCAGCGGGCTCTGGACAGTGACTCCGGAGCCTGCATTGCACGGCCTCACTCGTCTGGGAGGCGGGTCGGAGGACAACCGACTCACCCCTCCGTTGGCGCGGGAGCCCTGGCGCAAACTAGGGCGGCCGGGCGGCGTCGTGGTGAATGTTCACCGATCCCACGGCGCCGACTCAACCGGCGAGAGGGAAACCCGGGGGGGTTTTAGTGGGGTAGGCCCTCCAGTCTGGAGGGAGAGTCCCCACATAACCCCTGAGTCTCCCTGCGCTCAGGAGTATCCATAAAGATTTCCCCCCGTCAAAAAAAAAGGTTAGTAATGTTCAAGCTCATTGAAAAAAGCTCGATCTTAATATCGATAACGACGAATTATAATATTTTTAAAAAATGAAATTAATTTAATTAGTTGTATCTTTCGGTTACACCTTCTATACATTATATAATATATCGCAGACTATACATAACGTGGTAAGGGATATCTGTAAACTATTACTAATAACCTGACAGCCTAACCCTACCCATAAAACTATACCTACAATATATACGTATGTATTAGATAGTGCACGAAGCCTATCACCCTGCGATCTAAAGGTATCAAACGGAAAGAAGAAGGATAAGGAGCGTGCACATCGTGGAACGTGCACAAGATTTCTCATGACTGCAGTGAGAGGAGGTTGCAGTTCTTGAAATTCCCTCATTAATAAAACAGCGTTGTCTTCTGAATTCAAAGAGAGCTCATTATTTATATCAGTTTTAAAAAATAATTAGCTACTCTACTATTGGAAAAAGTTATAAATGAACAGCTTAGCGATGCGGAAGGTTAAATGGCAAAGACAAAATTGTGGTTTACGAAATAAGGGCCATCCATCCCTGGCAACTCATCAGGTAAATAGGCCTTATATCACTTTTAAATATCAAGTCTCGTTTGCGCTGAAATCACAAATTAGAAAACTGAAATTGTACAGTGACAGCTACTGACCTGAGTGTACGTCGCCGTACATACCAAAGATATTCAGTATTTATTGTACTAAAGATAAATTTCTAACAATGGGGGTTGTTACATTCGGTGGTATGGGAAAAACAGCAAAACATCTAATTCCAAAAATAAGGAATAACATTTCGTCGGTAATTAAAAATTAAATATGTAATTTTGCAATTTTCGTTTATTATACCAAAGCTCAAGTTAAACTGGTCGGTTTGAAGTGAAACAATTGCCGACACCAGTCAATTGTTTCGGATTTGGGCTGGCCAATCGGAGCGCAGTTGTCACAATAATGATTTGGCAGAATAGCTCTCAAACAAATTAAACGACATTTCGTCTCTATTTCGAGTTATTCTTCGATGGCTTTACAAGAGCTATTAATAATTTTCACTTGAATTTTAACTTTTGTTGAAATTTATGTTCTTCCATTAGTTCCATTGTTTTTAATGTTAAATATCTACTTTAATCGTTCTTCTCTAATCTAAACGTTCATTAATATATATAAATATATATTTTTTTTTTCAACAAATGCTTTTTATTTAAGAATGATATAAACATTGCATAATTTTTATGCAATGTTTCTCTGCATCATTATTTTTTTAAAGCCCCGCAATAGGTAAACGTTGTGTCACGGGCGCCCGGACGGGTACACACATAGACAACCAAAATTTATTCCCAAACTCACGAGGGAAATAAATGTAGGTCATATAAATATTTTTCACAGTCCGAGAATCAAACCCGTGAGCCCCGCGTGGCAGTTCTACCATTTAATGGAATCATAAATTTTCGTTGTAATTTCTTCACAATAAATGTCGGTGGCAACCATTTAAAAAAGGAATTAAATAACTTAGTATCTAACCCGCAGAGTACCAAGACAATTTCAAATGCCATATTATCAAGTGACGAACAAAAGCGGCATACGTAATCAATATAACGCATAACCAGTGAAAGGCAAAGGCACTTGCTTTCGACTCTCGCGCTTGCAAAACAACCGGTTCCCCCAAACAATAAGTGTGCTTCTGTTACTGACCAACTCGATGTTGCAGTCAAATTACAACTGGCCGTATTAAAAAAATTCTTGTTTTAGATTATTCCAAATTTAAAAATAGGGAAGTTGAAACCTTATAAAAAAAAATGAAAAAACATTTCTGATCGTTACTAAAGAACTCTAGGTAAACAAAACGTGTTAAACATTTTGTACATTATGTTTTATTTTTTTTATTTCACGACAGGCATATACATTTTAAATCTGACATTCAATTTATTATTGTATACAATAATAGGAACGTTAGGTAAATATATTAAGAGGATAAATAAATTTTTAATTATATTTATAGGCCATTATATGAAACATTGTTTTTTGTCAGTGATAAACTAAATGAAGGATGAATACGCCCAGACCGAGTACGTACCTACCCTAAAATATAGGTATAATATTTATAATTCGGTAAATAAAAATTGCTGTAGTATATTATTATTCTTTGTGATTATTTTAAATGCCACATATCGATCGCAATTCGCTATTATATTCTTATAATCGCTACCCTTAAAAGTAATCATCTAAAACCATAACCTAAGTTCGTACAGACATAGTTATCTATAGAATATAATTATATCCAGTCTCAATTGTGATCTTGAATAACACTCTGTCCAGATTCGAATACATATTATTACGAGCATTTAGGCACTTTCGAGTTTGCTACTTTTTCATACTTGCTCAGCTGCTTTCCATACATGTCAGGATGACCTTAAAGTTTGGAGAAAAGACAGACAATGATTAATCATGTATTTTTGTCATTGTAACGGACAATGGTTGTAATAATTATGTACATATATCTCTTAGAATAATATTAATTTGCCACATTGTACTTTATAGTTTACGATGTAACAAAGCTAGTTATTAAAATAAAAAATGTTAACTTAACATTAGAAAACGACTTTTTTGCAGCTAAATATTCCAGTTATCTTCGACATCATCCCTTTAACCGAAAGACCTCCACTGTTGGGTATAGGCCTTTCTAAAGATCATACAGTGGTGTTTGTGGTCTGTGAAATTGACGACCGTGGTGGCCCAACGTCTTGTACGGTGGGCGCTCGAAGCCGCCATCTCTTCATTCTTGATACTTGATCTAAGGCCGTTCGGATGTCACGTGCATTCCTTTCTCGAACCTGCAGGATATGAAATGCAATTAGGGATATTGAAGTATTTCCTTGGCGCTATGATATAGGGTTCTTCAAAAAGCCAGTCAAAAAACTCTCAAAGGCTGGGAATGCATAAGCAGCTCCTCTGATGAGGCGACTACCTCACATCAATGGGCTTGTCGATATTATATTTATGTAATAAACCTACTATATGTATTAGACGACCTTAAGCCAGATTGTTCACATTCAGTTCCCTAAGAAAGCGCTAGATGGCATTGACCCATTTGGCGTTATTTCTTAATCGCGGTGTTAAGATTTTCCCTCGAATGGTGACTACTTGAACACAATTTTGTTAATGTGAAAAGAAATCTGATAATACCGAGAGATCGGAGATGAGTCCCTTCTTGGGAACTGCTACCCGGTACATATGGAGAATAGCGTTACATTTCTATCGCCGTGACTGTCGTTCCGGTTCCAGAAAAATCACGGTGATAAATCTCCGTGATTTTGTCACGACTGTTACTTCCGTGACCTTGTCACGCCTATAACTTACATCACGATATACAGTTTTAGCCAGCGGCTTCTTTCTCATACTTATAGCCGTTTTTATAGAATGATTTAAGTTTTTACTCCTTTTGTAATAAATTTCAATTCCATTCAAAACGTTGATTTTGTATTTAATGTGATTTTGTTTGTTACTTATTTAATGCGAATCTTTGTATTGTTAAAAAAAGCAATAAAGTATAATGTAATTATATTTCTAGTAGAATACACAAAGTAGATTATACATAAATATAAAATATCAACTCTTCCCATAATAAAACAAATATACAAAAATATACATATAAAAAAAATACAAATATACATAAATAGGTTTATAGTAACTGCAACAGATTTTTTTCATCTGCCCTTTCTAGTAGTAATAAGCACCTACGACCCTTGTGAGTGAGCAAAGAAAGTCATCCTATCACACTCACTCCCATCGCCGAAATGGCCCGATTTGAAGAGAACTACAACGAGTGGCGCGCTCAGTCACCACGGAACGGAGATCGCGCATTGTATCAAATACGTATGTCGTGATGTGAGTGACAGGGATAGCTATTGGAACGGAGGAACACCTATGTGACTTTGGAACGTCGTTCCTTCGGAACGAGTCACGGTGATACTGTTTGACGGCGGATCATCGTGATTTTTTCACCGTGACGTTATTTATCACCCACCTCTACTACCCGGACCTTCTGATACCACGTACGCTCTTATAGGGTGAATAAACCTCATCTCGCGGAACGGTTTCCAGGAGAGAGTCCCTTCTTGGGACTTGTGTATTGGCGACATACAGGGTGAAAAATAAATATTTCTTCAGCAACTTTGAGTTTTCACTTGACAGGATCTGCGTCACCTCATTCCATGGAAGAGAAAACCACCTTCCTTTTCATTTGTTAATATTTGAGATAAAAATTATTAATTAGAATTGTTATGTATTTGCCAAATAATATTATAAGACAAAAAATATGTCATATACCTAATAAGCAGAATTATGTCACTTGAAAGTTTGAATTTAATTAGATTAGGTACAATAGCGTAACTTTCCAGTATATCGTTACTATTTATTTATTATTCAAATTTATTATAATATTATTATTTTTATTTGTCATCAAATATTCATTTAAATTGCATCAATAAATACATAATTTTCGATCACGTTTTCGGGCGTTGAGGGGGAATAATTTGATTGAAACCCCCGGGAAGAAACCGCAGGGCTAGAGCTGTGGTACCCTAACGGTTTGACCTACTGCCTCTTGAGCAGAGGCCATGGGTTCGAATCCGGGTTCACACCTCTGAGCTTTCAGAAATTAAGTGCGAAATTTAATCTGTAATATACCATGAGCTTTTCGGTGAAGAAAAACACCGTGTCGTCAAAACCCTCAGAAAACGATTGAAGTTCTCAACCCGCATTGGGCCAGCGTGGCGGACTATGGCCTAAACCCTTACCTGAGGGGAGACCTTTGCCAAGACGTATAAATGGGTTGATGATGGGTTAAACCCCGGGCGATAGCCTATCTCTTTTTATACGAGTAGTCCGAGCCTTCGCTTGATATTTAAAAAACACATTTTTATAATACCAAGTGACGCGACGAACAAGTCGTGCGCCTGATAGTAAGCGACTCGCCTGTGCATAACAGTTGCAGTTTCACTCAGAGCTTTAAATCTCAAAGATCTGAGAGGCACTGCCACTACGCCCCCGTCACTCTGAGACATTAGTTGAAAAGTGACGTAGTTCACAAGCACCCTTACCCATCAAAACCGGAACGCAGTAAAGCTCATATTACTGCTTGGCGGCAGAAATAGGGAAAGCGGCAGTACCTTCCTGGACGTTTCTTTCACATGGAGCTCTACTGCTACTAAATATTAAAATATTTTAAAAACCTCCATAATCGAAAACGGTTTTTTATGCTGTATTAGACCACCTTGCGGCTTCGGCATTGTTTACTTGATCAACTTCGCGCCGTTTTCTTTCTTTGTTTGCCTTTCTACCCATATTTTTCAAAGGATTTTACCTTTGCGCATTAATTTGCCTACTTATAAAAATTTAAAACATTGTATTCACAAAATGAAAAAGTTATTATATTTGCTTAATGTAACTTGGCGAATCGTTCAATCGTTAAAAGCGTGATGCTAAAAAAATTATTACCTTTTTTATGACATCAAGCGACGAGACGATCAAGTCGTGCGCCTGGTGGTAAGCGACACGCCTATCCATGACAGTTGCAGTGCCACTCAGAATTTTAAATCGCAAAGATCTGAGGGGCACTGTCAGTACTCCCGTCACCCTGAGATATAAGTTGATAAGTTCCATGTGCTTGTAATTGCACCAGCACCCTGCTCAATTACTGGTTAGCGGCAAAAATAGATAAAGTAGCAGTACTTCCCTGGACGAACTCTTTCTCGCCTGCCACTAAATGCAAAACTGCGTAATGACGAATTTCTGAGAATGGTAGATGAGAGGAAGACAGAGAGAGAGAGGTGAAAGGAAAGTTAAGAATGGAGTATCACTATACACCTTGGATCTTCTTCTTTATCAAAGTAAGCAGTTGTAAGGAAGTCAAGGAGCTAGTTATGAACAATGAGGAGTGAAGGAGTCTGCTCGGATAAGAGCCTGGCTTTTAAATACGATGATATTAAAAATCAAATGTCTAAACCATTTTTTGTATAGGAAATGAAACCATTTTTCCGGATTTAAATCGCGTATATTTGTTTTTTCAAACAAACCGACGTTTCGGGTCCTTTACAGGTCCCATGGTCAACCGTGACCACAAATATACGCCATTTAAATCCGGAAAAATAGTTTCATTTCCTATGTGTAACAATCGCGAAAACCTAATAACTCGATATCTACTTTTTGTATTTTGAGATCGAACAAACAAAAGCATTAAAAACATCGTCATATTTAAAATTAACAGTAATTATTGTCATAAATTAATTTTAATTATTTTAGACAATTTACTCTTATCATTACTATTGAACTATGTAATTCATATCGAGTTCTTAGGTTTTCGCGATTGTTACACATAGGAAATGAAACTATTTTTCCGGATTTAAATCGCGTATATTTGTTTTTTTCAAACAAACCGACGTAATAATAAATTAAACTTAATAAAAATTCATTCAATAAAATAATTTGTACAACTTAATGTAGCGTAAGTTGGAATGTTTTGCTTGTAAAATTAAAAATAAGGTATTTAATTAATAACTATTGTAACTATAGTGAAAAAATAGGGTGGTTTGCATTAATATTAGACATAACTGGTTGAAGACTGTACCACCTCAGTCAACCGTGACCATGGGACCTGTAAAGAGCCCGAAACGTCGGCTTGTTTGAAAAAACAAATATACGCGATTTAAATCCGGAAAAATAGTTTCATTTCCTATGTAATTCAATTACGGTAATATAAAAGTTTCAAGTTACTTGCAAAGCGGTCTAATAAACTTGTCGGAGCGAACAAATTATGGCATTTACATTAAAAGCGTCCAGAAACATATTGTGGGGAAAAGGTGGACAGTGGTTTACTTAAAAGGTTTAGTGGTAAAAAAGGTTGTACGAGTTACGTTATATAAACTGCTTGTGAAAGGTGAAAAGGAAATACGGCGACAATAGCATTGTATGCAAATTTTTGCGACGGCTGGTAAAAATGTTGTATCATTTTCATTATTAAGTTACATGTCGCACCTTTAGAATTATAGTGACCTAACTCAAAAAAAAATATTTTTGGAAAACGTTGATTTAGGATTGACATGTCCATCAATTTTGTAACAAAAGGGAGAAATTTGAGCTGTATTTAAAAATAATTATAAAAGAAAATATTTTATGTTGTACTTGACTTATTTATCTACACTGTCCTAAATATAGATAATTTAAAAGTGGTAATTACTAGTTTGTTATAATTATACCAATTAGCCACAGGATGAAACAGCGAACCTCACGAATTTTTCGATGCGCATCTTTGTATTTGGTTTTTAACGACTTTTTAGCCGTAGCGCCATCTATGAGAAATCTATGATATTTTGTCACTCAGTTAGATACCTTCGTAGCTACCAGCCCTGGCTAGAGATGTCGCTATTAATCGTATTTAATTTTTTTTATTGAATTGATATTCAATTATTTTTATGTGAAATTACTTCACTAAGTTTTTATAATTATTAATGCAAAGATCGAACACTCAGAAAAAATTCCTTCAATCCGGCCGGATTCGAACCAACGTCTTCTAGCTAACCGTACCAGATGCTATACTAACTAAGCCATGTAACGAATCAGCGAACCTCACGAATTTTTCTATGTGCTTGCGTCGTATCTTTGTATTTGGTAATTCAACGACTAATTAATGAAAAACAGTGGTAATTACTATTTTATTTTTAAATAGTGCAAAATTTAGGTATATGTTCGTCTGAAACCATATTTTTTTTAAAAGACTTGTTAATATTTAGGTCACTCTATTTCAGAATATTAATAAAACGAAACTATTTATTTCTAAATAGGTCACCATATGAGATCGTTTCAAGTTACACTTTTACATTTTAGGACATAAAGGAAACATCATAACACAATGAAAAACTTTTACTAGAAGACTAAACCAAGTCACAACAAGCTTGTTAAGGCCATTAATAACATAGATGTCGAAAAAATAAGTATATAACAATAACCTTGAAAATTAAATAAAAGTATAATAAGTCCCCATTAAGTCCCTCAGTCTTTTCTGATAGTATTGCTCATTAAAAATTACGCCAATTACTCTACTTTCTTGGTTATTACGACTATAGTACGCTTTGAAAAAGGTGGTACTTAAATTATAAATATTGAATTATAAAAATCTGCATAATAACTAGGGATTACGTTTTTATTAATGAGATCGCATAAGTCTTTTTTATGTTCATCTGGTATGAGCATTTTCTTATGTTAGTTTCTTATAAGTACTAAAATAATCGTAAACTTTGGTTAACATTAAACTGTAGAATTGTAAAAATCTGCCCATTAACAAGCGTAAATCTCTTTTTTTATGTTCATTTCTTTACGTCGTTTCTTCCGGTCTAAGCATTTATATTCTTTCGTTTGTTTTTTATATTAACCATAATGAACTCACTTTGATTCTATGAAGTTTTCTTATATTGTTATGGCAAGTTATTAACGTCAATGTGTATAATTCAGGGATTCTATAGAATACTTAGTATATTTATACACTAGCGGGTTTCTTTAAGTAGTGTATAATTATTGTTAGTACTTTTTAACTATTATACACATTTCCTCAGCATTGTATAAAATACCTAGGTATTATATAGTATGCCGACCGTAGAGTTGGCAAAGTATAATAAAAAAGACAAAAAACTGAAATCAGTCATTTCTGTGTGCGTTTCCGAGCTGGTTCGACCTATGGGCTTAGGTTAGGTTTAATATGTGAAAAAGCCGAATTTGCTTGCGTTTCCGAGTTAGGTAGAAAATTATTATGGATACAGTTTTTTGAGCAATAGCTACTGTACTTTAACGAACAAAGAAAAATTATTGTTCATAAACGTTTAATGGGTGCTTGGGTACAACAACAGAATGAAATTTTTTATATTAAATCATTGCTTTGTGCACTTACATTTAACAAATTTTGCATATTGCCTAATGCACGTTGGGCATTGTATAGAATACCTAATCCAAATGTAAATAGTGTTTATTTTATACATGGCCTGACTGTTTTAGGCATTGTATTGAATATCGGATTACATACATTACCGTTAACGTATAAATATGTGTCACTATAATGTACAATTTTTTTCTTATTTAGCTTATCTTTACGGATATCACCTATAATTTACAACAATTTAAATTTTCATAATAACACCGAAGTAGTGAATATACCATCTCCTGGGGAAAATTCTAAAAAGGAGGTAAGTGATCAGATCACAGGTTTTTAAAAACATCTTATTAATTAATAAAATATAATCATTATATTAATATTACTATCATTACTATAATAATTTTCTTTGGTACCTTAATTAAATCTATCCTCGTATACTTTTTTATCTCCTTCTTTTAAACTAATTTTTATAACCCCAAAATTATTTTGTATGGAAAATAGTTTTTATCTTCAAGTAGATCATCATCAACATCCTCTTCCAGCAGGTCCCCATCAACACCTTCTTTTAACAAAACTTCGTGCGTAAGTAAGTCAAATGCCAATTTAGTCATAGATCTGTACTTCAATATCACCTATAGACCAATATATTTCAAACAACGTAATTCTATCCGTATAGTTTATGTTTTCGTAACATTTAAATCCATATTCATAAGTATCTTCGATGGAACTTCTTTTTTAGTTATACAAGAAACATAGCTTTTCTAGAATTTCTAAGAATTTTTGCTGTTTTGTTTCTATTTAGATCGAGATGGATCTCGAATACGTTTTCTGGATAGTTTGTTAACATTCAGGACAGAATTAACTGAACTATTGGAATTGGATACTTCTATATTGAAAGCAGGTAGACCGGATGCTGGAGCTTGATGACCGTATAGTCTTTCAAGATTAGACCTATCGACCATACGTTGAGTCTGAGTCACTTAAATCTACCTTACTTTCGTTTGAATTAATAGGTACTGGTGGCAAGTATTCTGAAAGTTAGTTTACTACGGGTATAAACATAAGTTTAGTAAACTTATTTTTACTTTATTAGCATACGAGGTTAGATTTGAAACGAAGGTTGAAGGTAAAATTGTCGTGTGAATGATGATTATAAATAATAAGGTATTTTAAAAAACTGTGATCACTTACTTCCTTTTCTGGATTATCCCCTGGAGATGGTATTTTATTTTATTATATATTCCCTTCATATTAGTATGAGAATTTAAGTTTTTATAAATTATGATATTCCTAATCAAAAAACAAGCTAAATGAATAAATTAGTACGTTATAGTAACATTTAAATAACCTACCATAACAATAATACGACCATCAGATTTTTATTGAGTATTTCTTGGTGCCTCCAGTGATCTATTATGAGTAAACACATTTCCCTGGAAACAAAAAAACGATTATTAGACTAAAGAGTTCGTAATCTCGTATAAATATGCTAATAAATAAAATTTTACAAAATGTAGTCTTACCTGATGTTTAAGTTTATCTAAAATAAAATCTGCCCGTCTTTTCATTCCGTTATATGTAAGTTACCTAAAATCGGAATAAAAATAATAAAATCGTAAAATTTTGAATTAAGTCACTATAATTCTAAAGGTGTGATGTGTGCAACGTCCTTCTAAACAAGGGCTGACTTAAAGGTAGGACGTATAGCGAGGATGGTTCGAGATCAGTGGACTAGGAGAATCATGAAGTAGCGACCATTTTCGCGAATCTGTTTCCATCTAACTTAACTGCCTCAGTGGCCGAACGGTTACCATGTTGGACTGCCACGCAGAGGTCCCACGTTCGATCCCCGGGCCAGGAGAAATATTTGTATGGTCTACGTTTATTTCTCTCGTGATTTTGGGTGTGATTTATGGTTGTCTATATGTGTCCATGGCACCCGCGACACCGGGTTTCGTTTCGAAAATTTGCGAAAATGGCGTAAGTAAAGTAAGTGGTCGCGAGGAAGAAAATTGACGAATCCTACCAAAATTCACAATGTAACGATCTAAAAATGGTTTTAATACAACTCTGGGTGGCACTGCAACTGTTATGGACAGGCGTGTAGCTCAAGACGTGTACATCAGGCGCACTAATTCTTTCGTAGCAGAAGGAACGAATGACGTCGAGACAAATCCAAGTAGGGCTTAATGGTGCTTTACAATATTTATTAATACGTTTTTCTTAAAACAATAAAATAATAAAAAATAAATAAAAAACATTCACTCATAATATACACTTCAACAGACTAACCCAGAACATGTTTTTTTTTAAATAATATCACATGGGCGTGCACATAATATGGATTTAATAAGTCAGTCGATCATTTAAACGCGGTGGTAGTTACCTATATAGGTCAATTTTAATGATAGTAATTGTAAAATGTAACTATTATTTACAAATAATTACGTCAAAACTGAAGATTAACAATTTTACATATTTGAACTATGATCCTCACACTAGGGTACGCCTTTCTCGTGGGAAGCAAAGCAAATACGAGTAACAGTATAACTGAATGACTTTGCCGCTTATAGCAACAAGAATTCAGTTAAAAGAGAGTGATATACAAATAATAACAAAAATAAATGCTTACTAGAAATAATGATCAGTACAGAGTACTAAAAAAATCGACCTCAAAAGTACGTGGAATTACGTCTATTTGCTAAGTTTTATTGAAATATCCCCTAGTTCGCCACTATACAGGACTTGACACTTGGAGATAATAAAAATCGATTCTCACTGCTCAAAGTATATTGAGAGAAAAACGCCTTGAATTGGAGAAATAGCAAAATCAACCATTAAAGTAATTGCTCCTAATTTAAAGTTAGGCGCTATTTATAAAAATGAAAAATTGGTTCACAAATATCGGCGTTATCGCGTAACATACATACAAAAAAAAAACATACGGACGAATTGAGAACCTCCTCCTTTTTTGAAGCCGGTTAAAAAAAAAATATCTGAGGCATTATGACTAATTTTAAGTTACTTATATAATTTAACAATAGCTTTAGGTTATTACAGTTTATGATGCATATTTATAAGAGTGTTTATGTGTGTGCATGTGAGTGCGTGTGCGAGCGTGCGCGAGAGTGCGTCCGATTGAAAGAAGGACAATGGAGGCGTGATTTTGTATTATGGCATTTTAACGATAACAAGCGTAGTATTTCTTGCGATTGCTTATTGTTCCAAAAATAAATATACAAATGTCAAAAAATATTCCTCGTAGCCCCGCGCTAGGAAAACCCTGTATCACATGTGCCATGGACACACACATACACAACCACAAATCACACCCTGCGGCACCTGCACCACAAATCACAACTCACGAGCGGAACAAATATAGGCCGTACAAATATTTTTCTTGGCCCGGGAATCGAGCCGAGACCCGAGACCTCTGCGTGGCAGTCCAGCAAGGTAACCGTTCTTCCACCGAGGTAGTTAATTAAAGGTTTGTCATTTAAAAATTATACATGTACATACGGACACTGTACAGCTGCACTTTTTATTAGTCAATAAGTTGTTTAATTGTTTTTCAAAAATCACAAGATTTTTCTCAAAACTTAGTGCTTTCAGTAAATTATTGTAATTTTTTGGCGCCATTACAAAATTACTTTTCCTGTCAATGGAGTAGAGCCATAGAGTATAGCCCATCCCGACATGTTTGGCATTGAGGTTCTTAATAATTATAACTTTATTATT
The DNA here is from genome assembly GCF_003589595.1 of Hyposmocoma kahamanoa. Taxonomy (NCBI): domain Eukaryota; kingdom Metazoa; phylum Arthropoda; class Insecta; order Lepidoptera; family Cosmopterigidae; genus Hyposmocoma; species Hyposmocoma kahamanoa. The sequence continues at coordinate 544,636 of NW_020654422.1, forward strand.
AAAAAATTCCGACTTCAAAAGTTTGTTTATTGGCTATTTTATTGGAATTACATCTGTTTACCAAGTTGTATAGAAATCGCTTAACTAAAATAAAAAGCTGTCGAATCCTCATCCTTTTTTGAAGTCAGTTTTAAACAGGTTAGTCGACAGCATCAACTTCTCTGATGTTGCAGATAACCATGATCTCCCGTCAAGAGACTCGTCTGCACGTTGGCCTCCTATTTTATATAAAAAAAAGAAACAGTGATATAATATTTTGGAATATGATATTGAAATCGAAAAATCAGTTATTTCATACTAAATGTCCGTACCAATTCGATAAAATGTACGCAACAGCCATTTCTTTACCCCTTTCGGGTGTAATACAATTAAGTTGGCAGCCTTTATATCCGCACTTTAAATGTTAATACAACAATAACAAAACTCTTTCTGTTTTATAGACGTTTCATTTCTTCGTCTCGTCTTCGGCGATCTGAATTACATAGTGAAAGTGTAGTAAAGTTTACTTTGAAATGGTTTGGGCAGCCAAATCTTCAAATTGAGTTACTGAATGTAATAGTGTAACCATATGAAATTCTTAATAGGACATTCCGACTTATATCCGACCGATTATATTTATTATTAAATTGAGTTTTATGGTTTTAGTTTTTTTTTATAATACCAAGTGATGGGACTAACAAGTTATGCACCTGGTGGAGAGCGACACACCTGTCCGTAACAGTTGCAGTGCCTTTCTAAGCTGTATATTGCAAATATCTAGACACACTACCACTGCGCCCGTCGCCCTGAGGCACAAGTTGACATGTCCCATGTGCTTGTAATTTCACCAGCACCCTTACCTTTCGAAACCGGAAGGCAGTAATGTGAGCATTACTGCTTGGAGGCAGAAATAGGTAATTGGGCAGGATTTCTCTCGACGAGTTCTTTCCCAAGAAGCTCCACTGTTACTAAATTAGTTAGTATTGACTTACTCTTGTTAACTTCTCATATTTTATCACGCTAAAAACGAATTAGAAACTTATACTGATAACATTCAATTAACATTTTTGGTAACATTGACCGAGCGTAGAGATAAGTGTAGTGGGCAGTGGGGCTTCGACTCGCCAATTTAAAGATGCTGTTGCCTCAAATTTGACACTAAATACAGCGCTCTTATGCCCGTGCGACTATTGTTGATTCGACATATTGTTGGGTCCCTAGACCACCCGTGCCGGTCTGCGTTGCCACAGTTGGACGGTCAGTTCAATACCGTCCCGCACTAAAAAGTTTGGCAATTCGTTTTTATGCCGAACCATCAAATTGTGGAACCAACTCCCGGCGCATGTATTCCCTGCCCTCTATAACATCGGGTCCTTCAAACGTAGTGTGAAGAAGCATTTGGCCAGACCGGCAAAATGATAGTGACGGAGTGAAGATATTTGTGTTTTCCATCCGTTACTCTCATCTCTGGACTGTATTCGCACTTTCCATCAGGCGCGGTGCAGTCATTTTGCCGAGTCACAATAAAAAAAAAAAGGCAATTTATTTAAATATGCAAAAAATTGGAATAGTTTTAGCGTCTCATTTCGTCTGACTACGCACTGTTCTCAGCTAACCCCGCTCCACACTATATTTACTACTTATTTATGTTATTGTTTTTGGATATTATTGCGTCTACAAAGTTACACAATTTACAACTGTATGTATAAATAACGCCAAATGATTGTAAAGTGTTGGGGGAACAAGTCGTGCGTCTGATGATAATTTATGTATTTTTTACTGTCTTCTGGTTAACAATAATACGCTTGTATATAGAATCACAATGCAGAAAATATAAATAGAGTGAAACTAATTATAGTTAACCACATGTAGCTATGATAACAGTAAAAAAAGAATATATTGTCCAAACATTGACTTACAAATAAATGGACGAAGGGTCTAATACAAAAACCACGAAAAAAATGTCCCAAGTCAACCTATTTAAACGTAGTGACATGTCAAGGAATATGAAAAAGCTAAAACGTTGAATTTAAATTGTAATGTCATCGCAGTACTGTCTAATTTTGCTTGCTTCGCTGTCAGTCGAACAAATGAAGACTAGAGCGCGAATGACGCTCTGTATACGATTTTAACGCCCTATAAGTTCGGACACTTTTTAGCGCGGACCCGACGTCCATATAATTGTAAGTCAATGTGTCCAAACTATTGATTATGAGTGTGGACACTCAAGGTACACAATCACATCTATGTATAACAGTTGCAGTGTCACTCATAGCTTTAAATCGCAAAGATCTGAGGTGCACTGCCACTGCGCCTGTAATCCTCGGACATAAAGTTGACATGTCCCGTGTGCCTGTAGTTACACCAGCACCCTTAGCGCCTTCACGCACTGTATCAGACTGTATTCGTTCCAAATCCGAGAAATAACGGTCCGAAATGTCACAGGCCTCATTTTATCTCTAGGTGTATAAACCATATTCGTATTTTCTCGGATTTGAATCGGACTTAGTGCACAGGCAGCATTAGTAGTTCCATCCGTAGTGGGTCCATTGGATTTCGGAGCACTTCAAAATCGGAACGCAGTGGCATGCGTCATTTTAAGACGGATTTTGTATGTTAATTTATTAACTACTAACATTATTTTCTTGCAATAGCAGATTTAAATTATTATTTTTATTAACTATAGCCACTTACAAGGGTAACGTAACCCAAGATAAATTGCGGTGCTTTCAAGTAGGCCCGGATAACCCTTGTCACTTATTTACTAATCTGAGGTTCCAAGCTGCGTTCCTGCCTGTTAGAACGGTTATACAAGGCGACACGTAGTATTTTGATAATTACAGGCGTGACAAGCTGAATTTAATTCATTCAACTGTATCTGTATCTTAATAACGACAGGTGGATAATTGGGGACACTTGACGTCATTGTGGTGGACTGCGTAAGCTCTCTTGGAGAAGATTTATTCCCTTATATAATATAGTACAACACAATTAAGCTGGAAAAGATGCATCTATAGTCTGTTCCAATCCATTTAAAACGAAATGTAAACAAAACGATTTGGTTGAATCACTCAATAAATCGAATAAGTAACATAGGAAATGAAACTATTTTTCCGGATTTAAATCGCGTATATTTGTTTTTTCAAACAAACCGACGACCAAACAGACATAAGACTGCAGTACTAATTAATATGTTTTAGTTTATTCTAATTTCTATTAATAATTAATAATAAATTAAACTTAATAAAAATTCATTCAATAAAATAATTTGTAAAACTTAATGTAGCGTAAATTGGAATGTTTTCTTTGTAAAATTAAAAATAAGGTATTTAATTAATAACTATTGTAACTATAGTGAAAAAATAGGGTGGTTTGCATTAATATTAGACATAACTGGTTGAAGACTGTACCACCTCAGTCAACCGTGACCATGGGACCTGTAAAGGGCCCGAAACGTCGGTTTGTTTGAAAAAACAAATATACGCGATTTAAATCCGGAAAAATAGTTTCATTTCCTATGTGTAACAATCGCGAAAACCTAAGAACTCGATACGAATAAGTAACACTTTCACGTATATTTCGAAAATTTTGACTTGATATCTCATCACTTTTTTCAACAATATTCATTTGAATAACATCGTAAAATCGTATTTGAGATATGGTAGTCAAAAAGTGAGATTTTTTAAATTAAAGATGTATGAATATTCTATGGTTGCACAGTGCTGTATGGAAAAAACATTCAGTTCATTCAATTAAAGTTTTTCGTAATCGATTAGTAAATCGGAAATTTCGAAAGAGTATTTAAGTGTAAGATTAGAAGGAGGATTTAAAGTTGAGATTTCGGAAGTTTCAAATATGGTTTTACAGGTTTTGTAATGAAAACCGCTAAGTATGACTCAATTAAACAAATCGATTCATTCTATTAATTAATTGGTTTGTACATAGTTGGCAATAAAATTGGCCATCACTAAACCGTCCATGTTTGGATCGGTGACTTGTTTGTTTACTTTCTGTTTAAAAGGGTGTGAAACGAAGTATAATAAGCATTAGGAAAGTATATAATAATATACATTATTTTTAAGTAATGTGAAGGCTTTTATATGATATGGATATTATTAAAGCAAACAAATTTAAAACACGGTCCAATTAATCCTGAATCTCCATGCAAACACGAAACGAATAGGAAATGAATATTCTATAAATTAATTCTCATCTGGAATTGCAGCTGGTTGAACACCTTCATTTTGGTACTTACTCGATCCGTGAGTATTTGATAAAAATTTAGTTTACCAGCATTGACTTACAATTATATGGACGTCGGGTTCGCGCTAAAAAGTGTCCGAACTTATAGGGCGTTAAAATCGTAAACAGAGCGTCATTCACGCTTTAGTCTTCGTTTGTTCGACTGACAGCGAAGCAAGTAAAATTAGACAGTACTGCGATGACATTACAATTTAAATTCAACGTTTTAGCTTTTTCATATTCCTTTACATGTCACTACGTTTAAATAGGTTGACTTGGGACATTTTTTCGTGATTTTTGTATTAGACCCGTCGTCCAGTTATTTGTAAGTCAATGTTTGCCAGTAACAAAATAACAATATTTCTCAAAAAGCATCAATATACGATCGCCTTTGGATTTCAATATAACCACATTGTACATTTATTTAAATTTTTGTTTCAAATTCAGTCAATATTAAAAGTCTGTGTTAAGAAAGAATAGTGCTTTCCGATTCAAATATTCGAATACTTATAATAATATAATAACGCGCACACACTCACAGCCCCGACCAAGGAAACCACATAGACAACTATAAATTACACCCAATGAATTTGGGTGGAATTGTAACGAGAGAAATAAATGTAGGCCCTAAATATTTCTCCCGGCACGGAATCGCATCCGGGACCTGTTGCGTGGCAGTGCAGCATGGTAACCGTTCGGCCACTGAGGCAGTTTAAATAACTTAATGGGTTGATCCCAACTTCTATTTGTTACATCGAGTATATAACCAGAAATAGAGACAAAATAATGGCCATATATTCCCGGTAATTCATCAGTGATACATCACTTATAAATATCAACTCTCGTTTGCACTGAAATAAAGACAGGCCAGCAACTGACCTGTGTGTACGTCTCCGTATATTCCAGGTTACTTTAGCGCGAAACGTAAATTGAAAAAAAAAAAACGTAAAAAAACGAAAGCCATTGTCATCTACATCACAATCTGTTTCCTGGCGAGATCAAATGTATAAAAACCTATAGAAATATATTACTATATATATACTATATGTATACTATATATATATAACTATATAAATATAATCTATACAAATGGGATACGCACTGAAGCTAAAGAAAAGTACGCATGCAACGTATATAAAAATAATTTTTATGTCCTGATTTAACCAAACCCTGGTCACCACATTAGAGTGGTCAGCTGATATGGCGACAGTTATATCACAACATCGAAAGTGCAAGTAACGTAACGTAATAATGATACGGTTTACGTGTAGTGTAAAAACCACGCGGATGTTCCACGTGAAGCTAGTGATGTAGTAGGTAGTAACTTGACACGTATCAGACCAGATACAAATTAGGATTGTCCTCAAAAAGTATAGCTCAAAAGTGTTAAGAATAAACGCGAGAGTTTGAAAATACGGACCTGATTCGAGGTTTATTGTTTCATTATTCATTTAAATGATAAAATATAGTGTTTGCGGTCACCCGTAGAAAATTATTTTTATTACTTTACTTTTTATTACTTTTTATTACTTCACAGTAGAAAATTATTTTTTACTAGCTCTACTGGTACTCGTAAATATACTTTTTAATCAATAATATGGAATGCCTAGCACGCCCGCGTGGTTTAGGAAAAATAGTTAAAAGTACAAAGTATTAAGTATAATGTAGAGTATTTTTATTTTATCAAAAGTTGTTGTACAACTGTTCTTTATTAAACGTTCTCAAAGGATCGTACTATAGGTATAATATACTCGTATTCTATTGGGCTTGGGTTGACTTGGACTCACTGTGGCAAATTGCTTCCGTTTGTTTGTCTCTTGCTAACACAAAGAATGTTCACAGAGACATCACCACCAAGCAAAAATGACATAAAAATGTTGTTGTGAACAAAGGATGCCTTATACTATACAAGGATACTTTTACAAGTATTACTTGAAAATGCCTGTACCAAAATTAATTGGGAACGATGTCATAATATAGACAAGACTATGGGGAATTAACCTGACACACAGCGAGACGATTCGTGATGTTCATGAAAACAGTTTATAAACGTGGCTTAAAAGCGAGATGACCCTATAGTTCTTCAGTAGGGTGTTATCTCCCTTTTTGAAGAAGAGTATCACCACGCTTCTATTCCACAAAAAGAACAAGATCGCTGACACGGAATTCCAATCATTAGCCGTAGTCCAATAAAAAGTAAAGTAAATGTTGTAAAAGTTGTTCGTACAAGTAAAATCTAAAGTATTGTCAAGTAAAAAAAAATTATTCGGTTTACGAGTGTCGTTAAATGAACCAAATAAAGTTTAACGTTCAGTTATTTGCCGCCACGCCAATTATTGAAGATTTAATGGGGCAGTTACTTTTAAGTTACATATTTCTCAGACTTACACTTACCTTTTATTGGTAAAACATTATGGCCCTTTAGTTTCGGATGGGTTTTTAAAATCTTTATTTATCGAATCATAACTGCTTAACACAGCCATGAAATAACAAAAATAATAAATATATTCATCATCAATCATTGGACATGAGTCTCCTCTCTGACGAGGATTTAGGCCATAGTCCTCCACACTAGCCCAATGCTGGTAGGGGTACTTTTGCATACTTCTCATGTTTTCCGAAGGTTGTAAAACTTCTTCGACGTGCAAGTTTCATCACGATGTTTTCCTACACCGAAAAACTTATGGTAGATTTCAAATTAAATTTCACACATAGATTTAAAAAAAACTCAGAGGTGCGAGTCTGGATTCGAACCCAAGGTCACTGCTTGAAAGGCAGCAGATCAAAATCATTAGGCTAACACGGTTTTTTACATTTGGGTATAAGTACTCTAAAAAAATTCAAAAATTTTTTAACTTGACATGCAATAAAATAAAAGACAATACAAATTAGAACAATTTTATTGAATAACTTTGTAGAACAGAGATTTTCTCTCTGTTCTGTACAATCCTCGGAAACGTGTTATAAGTACTAAATTTATTACTACAAAATTAATATTAAAGTTTCTCTGTGTAAAACTGTGTGTTACATCACGACCAGATCGACTACAGTCCGTCCAAATAGAAAAATCCAATATTGGTCCTTCGAGTCGGATGTGAACAAGCGACCTATGAATGTAACATTTCAAATGCTCTTAGCTGTCCCTGATATTTTGCCACAGCCTGACACGGAAGAAAATAAACAACGGAAGTGCCTTGATGAAACCGATGTCGACAAAACTCACTCATTCTTAATTTGAAACAATACAAATTCTTGATATTGATTGATCGTAGTTTCAAATTTAAAAGGAAATAAAAAATTCTAGATTGTTAGTACAATTTATACTTTATCCTGTTGGCATATCTTTGAAAGTTTAATACATAATTACAAGTTACGTTTTGACATTATATTGAAATTTCAATCAATGTGCCGCCATCTAGCGGTTTATTGCTGAACGACAACAAATTGAATTTATTAATTTACTTCTCCAAAACAGCACGATAAGGCATTTTTCTCGGATTTTAGAGAATTCGCACGAAAGAATGTCACAACCATACCACACAACAAAAGACGGACTGAGCTCAGACAGGTCTTTTGAGACCTGTTATAGTTAGCATGCGTCGGATGCTCACTAACCACTTCTACTATATTTATTGTTCTGTGCAGCCCGTTACGGTCAAAAATATATCAGAAATTTAAAAAACATGCACATCTGAGCAAAAATGCAAAAAAAAGTACGCGGGAGCGATATACATAAGGCACGATAGATGGCATTGGTTGTATTTTACTTTGCGCCCAGAAGATGTCCACGTGATTAAGTAATGATATGATGCATAATCGTACAATTTCAGCTACGATCTGCTGAATGTCCTTAAAATAACAAAAGTCTTCTTACGACGCAAATAAACTCGCTACATTTTGCTAACCCTACCATTTTATTGCCTGTCTACACACACTACAACCCTCAGGGAGCCACTTTATTTTTAGATGTATCTAGAGAAACTGAAGTGCTCCAGTCCCGTACTAGGAAGGGCAGCCCTTTTTTGTTTAGTGGTGAAATCTGGTTCGTCTCTAGTCAGCGCCAGAGACAGCGCGCCAGCAAATGCGACAAACAAGTCGTGGGTCTGGTGGTAAGCGACACGCCCCTATTCGTAGTAATTGCCACCCAGAACTTTGAAATACAAAGATCTGAAGGGCACTGCCACTGTGCCTGTCACCCTGAGTCATTAGTTGACAAGTCCAATGTGCCTGTAATTTCACCAGGACCCTTACCCTTTAAAACAGTTGGTGGTAGTAGAGCACCTTGTGAAAGAGTTCGTCGAGGGAAGTACTACCACCTGACCTATTTCAAGGGTAATAGTGATGGTGAAATTACAGCCACTTGGGACTTGTCTACTTATGGCTCAAGGAGACGAGAGTAGTGGCAGTGCTCCTGAGATCTTTGCATTTTAAAGCTTTAGTGTTATGGACAGGCGTGTTCGTCCTGTCACTTGATACTACATAAAAAATCAGGAACACGGTAAAGCTCATATTATTGCTTGGCGGCAGAAATAGGTAAGGCGGCAGTATTTCCCTGAACAAACTCTTTCGCAAGGACCTCTACTGCTAATAAAGTGAATACGATTTTCATTCTTGCACAAACAGGGTGTAGAGGAAGAGGTGAAAGCTTTGATGGAATTACAGACACATGGGACTTTTGAACTTATGTTTCAGGGTTTTGGGCGCAGATCTTTGTGATTCAAAGCTCCGAGTGGCACTGCAACTGCTATAGCCAGGCGTGTCGCTTACCATCAGGCACACGACTTGTTCGTCCTATTACTTAGTAGTATCTGGTCCGTCCCAAAAGTATCGAACATTTTTCAGGAAAAATACTTTTATTGAACTTATCGGTACCATACATTAGTACTCTTCAAAATAACACCCTTTAGCATCGATGCACTTTTGTAGGCGAGTTTTCCATGCCCGGAAGGCCCCCTGGAAGACGTCAACGGGTAGGTCCTTCAGCGCCCTCGTCGTAGCTTCTTGGATGTCCTTAATTGTGCCCCAATGCTTGCCTTTGAGCTTCGACTTGATGCTGGGAAACAAGAAGAAGTCTGCCGGGGTGACGTCAGGACTGTAGGGAAGCTGCGGGACCAGCGGGCTTCGTCGGTCACCTCTTCCCTTCCGTCACGGAACATCTTGTGCCACTTCCTGACCGAGGATTCGGACAAGGCTTTGTCCTTCAAGGCCTGTTTAATCATCTCGTTGGTTTCCACAGTATTTTTGCCGAGTAGAACACAAAATTTCACTGCGTACCTCTGTTCTAACGGATCCGTCATCGCGCTACTTTTAAAAACTTCGACGAGGTGTCGTTTAGAGCTCTACGCGAACGCACGTCCTGCCGCTCCAGGTGCTCGGAGCCAACTGGGACCGGTCGCGCTGTATCGGCTAGATCCCCCCACCACTTTCTGTTGCCAAGCGGAGCGCTTCCCGCCGTTCGGCAACACTCCCAAAAAAAATGTTCGATACTTTTGGGACGGACAAAAAATCTCTGCGCGATACTGCAACTGTTATGGATAAGCATGCCGCTTACCACCGGATGCACGAGTTTTTGACTCGTCCGATCGCTTGGTAGGTATCATAAAAAAAATTAACTCTATTTATTGTTAACGTACACTTTCATAATACACTTAGGACAACTTCAAAAGAGTTTAATCACATGGAATCAATGCTCGAATTTTAAAAATATTTGACATTCAATTAATTACATTACATTAGCTTTCCTATACCTCAAAGGTTGTCTCGAAGAGATCGCTCTTAGCGATAAGACCGCCTTTGCCCACATTAGTTTTAAGTTGTCTATGTACTGTTTTTGTTATTGTATGTGAGCAATAAAGTGTATATCTATCTATCTATCTATCTATCTAATTACAATTTTTTTAAAGAAAATGATTTATTTTGAAGAAATTTCCCTCAATTTAAACTTTCATAAATTTGATGAACTTTTAATTTAGGAAAATGCTGACCGTGTTTTGGACTTAAGAGTTTTAAATATTATTTTAACTTGTTTTTTTACTTTCGGTTTATGCTTTTCTTTGTGTGCTCCTTGTTTCCTAAAACATTTTAGTAATTTTTATTTATTCATTTTAAAAGCATAGAATTTGTACACTGCCCTCCACTAGAAACAGCACAACAAACTTTCTTTTCAAAATTGAGTTTATTTGTACATTTTTTGGGTTCAGGAAAAAATTATAACTACCTATTTTTTTATAGAATTCTATCTCAATAATTGTTGGATATTGAGATCGATATTGTACCATGTACAGTATTATACAGAAACGGTATTTATTGTACAGTAAGCTGAAAAATCATAAAAAATACATTTGATTTTCATTTTTTTTTAAATAATAAAGATAGGTTGCTACGAAATTTTATCCGAAAAATTTATAGACTGTCTGGGAAATTCAAGGCCTGTCAGCTACCTTGCCCGATGCATTAGCATATAGCCATGCAAAGGGGGAACGCTGCTACCATTTTGGGCACCTTGCCGCGGGGACCCAATTTTATTCATATAAATTAATCCTAATTTTATTTTGTAGTATTTAAGCTTTTATTGCAAGGTTACTTTTTCTTACAATACCAAGTGACGGGACGAACAAGTCATGCGCCTGGTGGAAAGCAACACACCTGTCCATAACAGTTGCAGTGCCACTCAGAGCCTTAAATGACAAAGATTTGAGGGGCACTGCCACTGCGCCCGTCAACCTGAGATATAAATTGCCAAGTCCCATGTGCCTATTATTTCACCAGCACCCTTACCCTTCTAAACCGGAACGCAGTAATGTTCACATTATTGCTGGGTGTCAGAAATATGGAAGGTGGTAGTACTTCCCTAGACGAACTCTTTCACAAGGAGCTTATTATGTAGTTTCAAACAAGTCCAGTTTATAAATTTAAAAGTCAAATATAGTTACTCACACATCTAGTCAATATTCTAGTAAGTAACTAAAGCATTTGACAACCTTCTTGGGCTTCTGTAAACCAGCATGGTAAACAATTTCTCCGTGCAAATAACAAATTTATTATTTTTATTTTTACGTTTCCTTTTTGGGATTTAAAATAGTCGGGAGAGTATTGTAAAACTTATATTAAGTAATTGTAATTTAAAAAAAAACCGTCTTCGTAAGTCTGTGGAATTACATCTGTTTGCCAAGTTATTTTAATTTTTTTTACCCTGTATAGATGCCATACACACACGCATAGACAACCACAAATTACACCTAACTCACGATGGCAGCCCGACATAGTAACTGTTCGGCCACAGAGGCAGTTAACGTTACGTTACGGAATACTTAATCGGTGTGTGAAATCTCATAGACCGAATTATCCCCTAATGTGCCACCCTTAAAGGTGAATATTTTCTTCTAATTTGAATGGCTACTAATAAGATCCCCCTATCTAAGAAAAAAAAAAACCAACGAAATCGGTTCGCAAATATCGAAGTAATATCGTAACATTCACATTAAAAATAATAATGCAATCGAATTGAGTACTTTCTCTCTTTTTGAAGTCGGTTAAAAATCGAAATCTTCCATAAACTTCGCTGTATACAAACACGCAATACATAAGTTTAAGACATAGGGGATTTTGGTTTGCACTATAGTTAATGCGGCGTAGACGACTGGAAAAACAAGGTTTCTGGTTTCTGCACGTTAGTTTTTTTTTTTATAAAAAAATAAGTGCGCATTTGACCTCCATCTCACCTAATGAAAAGTGAACATGACGACTCATCCGAAGAACAGAGTCGGATGTGATTATACAGCGAAAAGTGGATAAAACATTATCTTGTTATTCAAAAGATTTATCTAAAGGTATTTCAGATTTTTTAGGTATTTGTAATTTCATTTCGGAAATATAAAATTGAACAACGGTCGATCTTGACTGTGGATATTCAATATCCTGATAATAAGCAGCATCTTGTATATAGGTCTTTGTTTGGGTTATGATTCGATGAGGTCGACGATGCAGCATGCACATCTACATAATGCCTATTCACTCTCGCCTTGAAAAGGCCCATGTTATAGCCTTCGGAGAACAAGTCCGCAGGTAGGGAATTCCATTCCCTAGCCGCTCGCCATATAAATGTGGAAGCGAGACGCTTCGTGCGAATCTTGGGAATATCCACAACATAGTGATGGAACCCAAACCACGTTTAGTCCTATGACGATGGAACGAGGGCGGCAGAGCAAATTATGCAATTCCCTCGCACATTCTCCGTTATATATCCTGTAGAATACCTGTAAGCAGGCAACTCTACGGCGGTGTTCAAGGTTCTGCAGCTTCGCCTCTACTTTTTCCGAGTTACCTATATAAGCCTCTTGGCTTTCTTGTCTATTGAATCCAAGGAAGCCGGTTGGCCAGCAGAGCCATCCCATAAGTGGCAGCAGTACTCCTGACACGAACGGACTCATGCTTGGTACTGCTGAAGCAACTGTTCCGGTGTGAAGTAACTGGAAAGGATCCCAAGCTTTCTGGCTGCATATTTCCCCAGAGATTCAATGTATTTGCCGAAGTTCTGATTGGACGACAGATCCGTTACAAGTAGGTGAAGACGCTCTATCGGTATGGATATATCACGAAAAGTCGGAGTCGTGAAAGAAGTTTATGTCCCAGATCTGATCTGAAAGCGACAGTTTTAAAGACTTTATTCTGTGCTTGTTCTAAGAAGTTAGATTGCAATTCATGAAACCATATAACACAGCCCTACTTGAAATGCCTTGCTCACTTTTGTATATCTTCAAAAGGTTTATTGTACTTGAATATCGCATCCTCTGACACAGAAAAATAGACATTGCAATATTTTGTCCATGATAAGGGGCGGCTACAAACGTTATTTGAAGTGGAGGATAGCTCCGGACATGACGCGAGAACGGATTACTTTCATTTACTAAACAACAAAGGGGTGTACATGACAGTATGAGATCGAGTGAACGTTCTTGGTAATTCGGGATACGGTTTATTTGGTACGATATGCTTATAGACAAGTAGGTATCTATATAGCAGTCTAGACTTTGGTGATTGGCTATTAGAGATTATATCTTATACTGAAAGAGCTCGTTTAGAAAAATATTTCCTCCATACATATAAATAAATACAGGTAAGTAAATTATTAGCAAATTATGAGTATGAACAGTAGATATTTTTTGTTACTTTATAATGTGTCAACACAAGAGGTACTATCTAGTACAGAACTTATAATTATTTGACTCATATTCAAATTTGAGGTTCCTCAAAAAGTGTGTTTACAGGCCTCTCAAAGGCTGGCAACAATTAGGCAGCTCATCTTTTGTTGCAAATGTCCATGGACGACGATGACCACCTCCCATCAAGTGGCTCGTCTGTTCGTTTATCTCCTTCTTTACATAAAAAAAGTATTAGGATTTTGTATGGCTAAATAGTGTTCTCTTATGTTCTTCGATAAAATAAACGAAATTATACGACGTAATAGTGCGTTATCCTATATCACTTACAAAAGTTTAAGGCATTATAAGTACGTAACTCGGAATCTCAGGTAAGAAAAAGCTTTAAGTGCATTTATTACAAGTGAAAAAAATGTTGCACGTTCCGCTTTCTAAAACACAATTGACTGAGTAATAAAGTCAAATTGATTGTTTGAAATAAAGCCTAAGATTGTATTATCAACATTAATCTTAGTCAGTCATGACCATGGGACCTGTAAAGGTTCCGAAACGTTGGTTTGTTTAAAAAAATAAATAAACGCGATTTCCATTCGAAAAACTTGTCAAATGCTGCATGCCTGTTACTGCTAATGTCAGTATTAAGTACTGTGTTCGGGTTTTAAAGGGTAAAGGTGCTGGTGAAATTATAGGCACATGAGACATGTTAACTTATGTCTCAAGGTGACCGGCGCACTGGCAGTGTCTTCAGATCTTTACGATTCAAAGCTCTGAGTGTCACTGCAACTGTTATGGACAGGCGTGTAGCTTACCATCAGGCGCACGACTTGTCCGTCCCGTCACTTGATATTATAAAAAAGAAAGAAATAATTAAGGATAAAACTATTATTCTGGACTGATATTTCAAGAACTATACCTAATTATCGGATCACTGTTGACTTTGGAAATAATCTCATAGACACTTTAAGGATGCACAATTACGCTACCACGGAATTATGCGAATTTTTAGAATATATTTTTTTTATCATAAAAATTTTAGAAATAAGGACTAGCATGACCTTCATCAGAATCGAAAGAGTGATTACGCTTTTTCGCTTTTGTTAACGAAAAAGCAATTCATTTGAGTTGGGTCACTGTAAGGCCGAATTATCGTTTCTCAAGATTGTATTTTCAGATTTTTTGTTCTTTTCAATTTCTTCCATGTCGGCTTAAGAATTAATTGAAAAAAATATTTGCTCAACTCAGTTAAGTCCGTGATAAAAAATATTTATTAATTTATTATTATATATAATTATCTTCTTAGCTCTTTGTCTATGGGAATTACTCGGTCGTTGAAGGACAGTGTAGATTGCACTTGCTGATAATTTTTATTTGTTTATTTAAACATTTTCAAATCATTGCGTTGGTCCAGCCGAACAGGGTATTATCTCAAGTTTATTATGTTAGTAATATAGTCCTTCGGGAACCTCTGGGACGTTTTCTCGTCCTTGAAGACAAAACTCTTCGAGCAGTGCGTATTGCCAGCGATGACCTACGACTCTGACACGTGATCATTTATTACGGGCCTCATAAAAAAGCTCAAAGTCACTCAAGGAGATACGGAGCGAGTCGGCAATTCTCTCCGTGATTGAATCGGAAATGAGGAGATCTGTAGAAGAACGAAAGTTACCGACATAGCTCAAACATCGAAGTGGCAGTGGGCAAGACACAGCTCATAGAACTGACGGCCATTGGGGCAGAAAGGTTCTCGAATGCAGACCACGAACCGGAAGGTGTTCCGTGGGACGGCCCTCTACTAGATGGACGGATGACCTGGTAAGGGTGGCGGGTTAACTCATGGATGCACGTCGCGGTCTTCGTTCAGCAGTCTTCCAGCTGATATGACGAATATAGTACTGCGAGGTAGTTAGCATTTAAAAAATAGCCAAAATTATTGACGCGGCCGCGACTCGGAAGTAAAACTAGCCGCTAGGGCTGCGGTCGCTCACGGCCATTCACTTAGTGGAAAATAGGTAATAAGAAAATATTCTAGGTATCTGCGATACAAGTAATAGGGGTTAAAGTATGAAATTGCCGATTTGTACTGAAAATCTAAATTGTTTATTTTTTAAATTTTTAACAAATTTATTTAATCAAAATAGTTGCCATTATTATCTATACATTGCTGCCATCTAATGGGAAGGTTATTAATGCCTTTGCGATAGAATCTAGACTGCACAAACTGTGTGAAAGCATTTTGTACTGCCTCCTGGGAAGAAAACTTCTTGTCACGTAGATTAGGCAGCTATCTTGGGCACCTCAATTAGTTGAGACCAGCCGCAAATTGTTTGCGTCTGCCGCATCTCTCAGACGGTTGCGTAATTTTTTACCTATTGCCACGAAAACTGCGCTTGCCCAAACTCTTCTTCTTCCAATTCTTGATTATGCTGATGCCTGCTATCTGGATTTAACCGAAAAACAGCTCAACAAACTCGAACGTCTACAAAACTTTTGCATCCGTTTCATTTATGGTCTGAGGAAATTTGATCATGTTTCCATTTATCGCAATGAGCTGAAGTGGTTACCCATTAGACTTCGCCGGAATGCTCATATTCTTAATCTTCTCTATGGCATCTTATTCATTCCTCACACACCACCTTATCTTAAGGAGCGATTTGAATTCGCCCATCAATACAACCCCCGACTCCTGCGCTCTTCTTCAACTCTCCAACTTAAGATGCCATTGCATACCTCCCAGTATTACGACAAGTCCTTTACTGTTCAGGCTATTCGTTTGTGGAACGCTTTACCTTTGTCTATTCAACAAGCGAAATCATTGAATATATTCAAAATATGGTAAAAGTACACTACCTTAATTTAGTGTGACCTGGACTGCTTAGGTATTTTTATGTTTTGAAATTAGGTTTTAGAAATTTTTATATTTATAAGTATGAGAATATATAGTAGTTTACGATATTCATATATATGTATTGGTTTTATTATTTATTTATAAATATATGTATATTTGTATTTATTTATCAATTTTTATCTGTTGATTTAGTAATTCTTCATACACCACCGTCTTTTTCCTATGAATTATATAATTACTTCCATCCAAAGGTTGTCTGGCAGAAATCGCTTAAAGCGATAAGACCGCCCATTGTACCACCGCTTATTTTTAATTTAATTGTATTGTATTTGTTTCCTTTTTTGGTTTACAATAAAGAATTTTTTGTATTGTATTGTATAATTGTCCAAATCACGAAAAAAATGGTAGTCCGTTGGAGCAAGGTCTGGTGAATACGGAGGATGACGAATGGTTTCTAACTGCAGTTCCTGAAGGGTCAAAATGGTTTCTCGTGCTGTGTGAGGTCTCGCGTTGTCGTGGAGCAATAATGGTGAAGATCGATTCATGAGTCGGGGCTGTTTTACTGCTAGTTTTGTCAACATGGTTCGGAGTTCGGCACAATAGACATCTGCCGTTATTGCTTGACCAGATCGGAGAAAACTATAGTGAATAACACCATGCTGAGACCACCAAACAGTTACCATTACCTTTTTATTGGTAAGTTTTGCTTTAGGACACTGTTGTGGCATTTGACCTGGGGTCAGCCATTGCATTTTTCTTTTCCGGTTATCATAAAGAATCCACTTTTCATCACATGTTACAATTCGATCCAATATTCCTTCATTTCTGTACCGGTTCAACAAGGCAACACAAGTTTCAACACGCGTTTCTTTCTGCAGATCAGTCAAATCATGAGGCACCCATTTTTCGTATTTTTTTATTTTATTGATTTGACGCAAGTGAGTCAATATTGTGGGTAAGGTAACGTTAAACCATGCCGCTAATTCCTGGGTAGTTTGACTAGGATCGGCTTCCACTATCTCTCTTAATTCATCGTTATTCACCTGTGTGGGCGGTCTTCCTCGTGGCTCGTTCTTTAAGTCGAAATTTCCATCACGAAAGCGTTTAAACCAAAATCGCACGGTGCGTTCATTAGTAGACCCCTCTCCAAACGCAGCATTGATATTGCGGGCTGTTTCTGCCGCGTTAGTTCCGCGTCGGAACTCGTATTCAAAAATCACTCGAATTTTCGCAGTATCCATTTTTCTTGTCTAAATTGAATAACAAAAACAATTGAAAGTCGATATTCAAATGTTTCAAATTTAAAAAAAAAAATCACAGAAACCATTTGAAAAAAGTTTCATTCGAAAACCTCAAACCATGAAGATTCTATGAAAATTCAAAGAACCTATTGCAATAAAACGGCAATTTCATACTTTAACCCCTAATATATACTAGGAGCAGGGATTGCGAGAAATGACTGGTGTTGGCAAACCCTTTCACCTTGAGTGTATGCCATCGATATGATAAGAAGAAAAAGAATAAAGCTCATTTTGAGAGTACATTTCATTTGTTTCTATTTCCTGGAATCACAGCTGGCGACCGTACCCTAATAAATATATTTCAAATAGTAAGCAATCAGAAAAGACATATTCAGTAACGTTAATAAAATTTCCGTGAACTCACTTATCCGGCTTCATAGATATTGATTGATAACTGCCTTCGCGGTCGAACGGGTACCATACTGCCCAAGGAGCACACTTTAAACGCCTTAAAACTGTTATATCTATAAACAGTCTTAATATGGTATAGATTTAGATAATAGTTCTCTATAAATGGTTTTAGAAAAAAGAAGTTGTTCTTATAGACTTATTTCACTCAAGTCCAAATTTTAAAATCTTCTCAATACCAAACAACTTAATTAAGTGTAATCTCTCTTAAGATTTACTCTTATAGTCCTTATTTTAAGTTCATCTGTAGAACAACTGATTATTTTTAGTAAAATTGTTCTATACACATCCAGTAAAGCCTATTAATACTCTAAAAACTAGTGTTCTTAAGTTTATTCTAGATATATTTACATTCTGTATTGTTTGTACTTATTGACAAACACGTTATAAAGCGTCTTCAGTAGATTTTATTTAAATACATACTACAATTAGGGTTTTTACTCTATTGGACGTTGTAAGAGTTTATGCAAAATGGATAAAGTAAAGAATACTAAAACATCTGGTGGAGGTGGTAAACCTTGGATATTAAGTCACATCATTCGATACAATCAGCGTTGCCAATGCCAATTGTTCAAAATCCCCAAAAATCACTATAATAATAACGTACACACTCAACATAGCCCCGCACTAGGGAAACTTTGTGTCGCGGGTGCCATGGACACACACGTAGACAACCAGAAATTACATCCAAACTCACGAGAGAAATAAATGTAGGCCATACAAATATTTCTCCCGACCCGGGAATTGAACCTGGGACCTTTGCATGGCAGTCCGGCCATGGTCCGACATGGTAACCGTTCGGCCACAGAGGCAGTAAAAATATTTTCAGTAAGATCTACATTGTGTTATAATAGTTATCATTTAAAAGTGTTATTTTATGCACTAGTATATATAGTATTTAATTTATATTTAAATTAATCGTAAATAAAAATTACAAAAGCAATCAAAATAATCAAATAGCTAACTGTCTCTTTCCGACTCATAGCTTGCGTAAAAGACTGAACGAGACCCAACACGTCAATTTCAATTGTTTCAAACACAAGCGTTTGAAATATTTAGAACAAAAATTTCATAGAGTCGCTTTGATGCTAATGTTATTACGAAAATATTTTTTAATACATGTTAGTAATACTTTCAAATATTGTTGTACTCTTTCTACGGCTTGGGGTTACGAATCAGAAGACCGAAAATACATTTGCCCGAAATAACGTTTGCATGAATTTCCATAATCGCGAATGTATTTTTTTAGTTTTTTTTTAGAATATTACCAAACAAACCTAAGCTAACTTAGTCTTTTCTTTGTAATAAGCATCCAAAACTCCCTAAAGCATAACGGTTTTATTATGAATCGGTTTTCAGGATTATGAAAGTTTGGCTTTACGTTGTATTTGAATTTAAAAAAATCGAAAAATCGGTACATTTCTTATGGCATGGCATAATAAATGTTTTTGTTTCAGTTTTCCTCGAGATATATTTACCTATACTTTGCTCACTATGGAGAAATATAATCGCGACGAGAAGAACATTTTATCCTGAAAATATACAAATTTGTTTGCTCGTCTCATTTCAGACAATCGGATATGTACATAATCAGCAAACGCTTACGAAAATTAAAAAAAAACAGCTTTGCCAACATTGCTAGTAAGAACTGGTTTTTGGTGCCTAGGCATTATATTAAATTTTATTAAATTTATATTAAAGCTTTGGCATGTGATTACATCAATGAGTGAACTGTGCATAGAAAGGAGAGAATACAGAAATTTATCCAGTAAACATAGCTTGAACTTAAGGATAAAGTGTCAAGTATTAACAAAGAACATCTTACACCGCCAAAATGCATTAAAAATCAAAAGTTGGATGAATGACAAAATATACCAACTTAAGAAACAAAGAAGGTAATTGAAGCAGACTGACACTGCAAATTAAATAGATTTTTTTTTAAAGTTTAAGCAATTTGTAGCTTTCACATGCAAACAATGCATAATAATACAAATAGTACAACCTTGATAGCCTAACGGTTTGCACTGTGGGCACTGGATGAGAAGTTCCCGGGTTCGATACCGGTAGGATCAATTTAACAAATTAACTTTTCTAAATGGTTCTGGTGTTAGTATTCTATTGTAAGACAATCACCTGGTCTGAAACTAGGGAACTCTCTGTACATACTCCCCATGAGTATCAGAACAACAGAATCCCAGAGCAGAACCAATTTACAAAAGTTCATTTCCCAAATTGATTCTACCGGGAATCGAACCTGGGACCAAGAACGATGGAATTTATTTCGGGGCACAACTCGGAACACCCAGGCCAAAACAACTTTCGAAAAGTTCACATTTAGTTTTATAGTTGATTGAGCTGATTTTTTACGGTTTTTAAAAAAATCTCGAATAACTCGAGAAATCGAGTACGAGAATTCTCGAAACTCAAGATAAAAATCAGACACCCCTAGCTCGTAATGAATGGCATTGTATAAAATTCAACATTTACATATAAAATTTATTTATAAATAATAAAGGCTACTCCATTATACCTGTGTTCAAGTACTTTTCACTAGAAGCTAAATATGGTGCATTTTGGTAAGTTTTTAGTAGAAGCTGAATAGGGTGTTTTTTGCGCCTTTTAATTGTTGCAAGCAAAATTAGACAGTACTGCGATGACATTACAATTTAAATTCAATGTTTTAGCTTTTTCATATTCCTTTACATGTCACTACGTTTAAATAGGTTGACTTGAGACGTTTTTTTCGTGGTTTTTGTATTAGACCCGTCGTCCATTTATTTGTAATTCAATGGGAATTCCCTACAAATTGGCAACGCTGGATACAATAGTCGTAATTCGCGCTCGGGCCGGTCATGGCCGGCATTTGTTTGTTGACAAATAAATAAACATTGTGAAGTAATTCCGTGTTGTGAAATGATAAAAACAATTGAAATGAGCGTGTAAACTACTGTACTTCAATGTTGTGTATGTGTATTGTGCCGTTTATCAATAGAATACAGTGAAATCATTGTGTGAAATGTGGTTGGCGTGAAAAAATAACCTCAATGTTATAATGAAAATTTTATGTCTTCCATCATATAAGTTAGGTATGTCATTAAAATATTCCTTATATTTAAATGATAGTAAATTTATCCACCTTTCGAGTCATATTATAACACATTCCATACAATTATGCAGAATAACGTTTTTTTTTGCGACAAATTGGATTTTTTCCAATTGTTTTTTTGACCTAGTGTTTTGAAAAGTTTTTTAATGCATAAAGCGCTCATTATTTGGTAAAAGCTTATAAGGGTTTTGTAATATTGTCAAAAGAAACAATCGCTTAGAAACATCGCGTTTTGTAGACAATCATAAAAATCTCATAGGAGGAATATTCTTCGACAAGTTCAACTATACTAAAGCAAGTAAAAATAATCTTTTCGTATTCTAAAGTTTTTCTATAGACAAAGCTATAGACAACTGTGTTTTGAAAAAGCTTACATTCTTATCGCTATTTTTATATTCAAATAATGACTATGAAGTAGCCGAGAATAATTTCTTTTCTTTGTAAAAAGTAAATCTAAGTTGAAAAAGCCTAGAACTTCTTGTAAATGGTTTGTTTTGTGAGTTATTTTGTATATTTAGCTTTCTATAAATATTTAAAACCGAAAATCGATAACTGTATTTTTATTAAGTTTATATTTTATACTTAAATATTTAAAATTTAGCGAGCGCATTACT
Organism: Hyposmocoma kahamanoa; assembly: GCF_003589595.1. Taxonomy (NCBI): domain Eukaryota; kingdom Metazoa; phylum Arthropoda; class Insecta; order Lepidoptera; family Cosmopterigidae; genus Hyposmocoma; species Hyposmocoma kahamanoa. The sequence goes on from NW_020654422.1 coordinate 566,289, forward strand.
TTTATCACAGGTTTTACATCACTTTTCACAATGTATTTAAAGTCGCACGTCAATTTGCGCTTTCCAACCGATAAAACATTGCGCGAAAAAGTCAGAAATATTATATCTAATTTCGCCATGTTGCCATTTATATAGTTTATATTTTGTAAGCCATTAAACTTGAAATCTATTAGTATTAAGAGAATTGCGTCCTATGTTTGTAACGCTTTAGTATTTTGGTTTTAAAATAGCATTACTAAGAAAACTATCATAGACTATAAATTATCTAAAAACTGTCTACAAGACTAAATAAAAACTGTCAACATTCTACAAATGGTCTTGTAGCATTCTAGAAGGGTTACTTCAGAAAAAAGATAAGAATGACTCTTAACACTACCTACAGATAGTTTCTCAAAGCACTCTTGTGATCTACTAATAAAGTTGTGCCCACTTTTACTTTAAATTATCTATAAACCTTCTTTGAGATATGTTGAGGGAATTTGAACTCTTAAAATATTCAATCGAATTAAATTCTATTAGATGTCTTATAATATATATTTAGATATGGGTGTGCTGCTTGGGTGGACAGTCTCGCAAAGGTCCCGGTTTCAATTCCCGGACCGGGAAAAATATTCGTATGGCCTACATTTAGTTCTCTCGTGAGTTTTGGGTGTAATTTGTGGTTGTCTTTGTGTACACCCGCGATACAGGGTTTCCCTAGCGCGGGGCTATGAGCCTCAGTAGCGGTTCCATTCAAATTTGAAGAAAGTATTCCACCTCGAATGGGCAAATTAGATGAGATGGCAAATAGATGTAATAAAAAGTTACAATTGCGTTTTTGTTCTTTATTTATTCATTTTATCTTAGAGGATGCAAACAGTTAATACTACAATGTTTGGTCTGTGACTACACCACAATTTTAATATAATATATAATAATAATTAGTAGTAGAGCTCCTTGTGAAAGAGTTCCTCCAGGGATGTACTGCCACCTTACCTATTTCTGCCGCTAAACAGTAATGTCAGCATTACTGTGTTTCGGTTTTGAAGGACAAGTGTGTGAAATTTCGGGCACATGGGACTTATGTCTGAAGGTGACGGGGGTGCAGTGGCAGTGCCCCTGAAATCTTTGCGATTTAATGCTCTGATTGGCACTACGACTGTTATGGACAGGCGTGTAGCTTACTATCAGTCCAGCGACTTGCTCGTTCCGTCACTTGATATTATAAACGAAATAGAAATTAAATAAGATAACAATTCAGCAAAACCTTACAAACTTTTTTATCACAAATGAACTAAAGTTACCAAAATAAACTATTTTTTTTTCTTTCTAATCAATTAGTAGTATATACGTGCCACAGTTGCGCACGGGCCTCTCTAAGTAGAGGATATATAGTCCACAGTCCACCACGGGCTTCACACGTTTTCCAAGGGTTTGCGAACACGAAGATTTGTCTCACTTGTAATGGCGAGAGATGTTGTTATTAACATTAGATTTTGGAAATAACTTAGAAATTAAATTCATAGATAAATAATGGCACAGGGATTCGAACCATCGTCCTCTGCTGTTCTCCTGCTAGGCCACAATTCTTAAATCGATTCTGTACTTGAGATGGCTTTATCAATACGGTCTTTGATCTCTCCACCAAATAGGGGACCAAATTCTTTCGTATAAAAAAAAGCCCCTACCAAACATCAAAGACTTTTTATGGATCTTAACGGTACCGTAAAATGAAATATTTCAACGGTAATAAGCTACCCCAAAGTAGAAGGTTTTCGTAAAATCGTTTCAAAACATGACTTAATAGATTACTTAAAATCGAAGATACTCGTAAGAAGAAGTTTTTCAATAATAATTTAATTAATTTAATGAAATTGCAATAGTTAACTATTTTTAACAGTTTATTCTATGTTATAATTAATGAAAGATAATTAATTAACGAAATAAATGTGTCAAAAATTATTAAAAATTAAGTAAACAGTAATTATCAAATAATAATGTTAATTAACAATAAGCTTCATCTGCTAATGGTAATTAATCGTATTGTTCTTTGCATGTTTGGTTTAACTGTAAATGTAAGTGAATTTTATTAAATAAATATATAAAATTAGTCCTAGATGATAACCCATAACAGATATCATACCTTTATGATACCAAGTGAGTATGACGAGCCGAACAATTCGTGCGGCTGGTGGTAAGGGTCACGTCTGTCCATAATAGTTGCTGTCTCACTTAGAACTTTAAATCACAAAGATCTGAGGGGCACTGACACAACGGCCATCACCTTGAGACATAAATAAGTTAACATGTCCCATGCACCTGTAATCTCACTAGCACCCTTACACATTGTTGTTCACGTTACTGCTTGGCGGCAGAAATAGGTAAGGTGGCAGGACTTAGCTGGACGACCTCTTTCACAATGAACTCTACTATTATTAGATTTCCTATAAGTATCGATAGAAACGTAATGATATAAAAAGAATATATATTTTTTTTAAATTTAAATACCAAAGACACAATCTTTAGCAGAACACCAAACGTATGTAAAAAACAACATATACTCCTGTCAATACCAGTTGTTTTGAAAGTGACCCTGCGGCACTTGGTTGACCTCAGACAATGACAAATTACCCGTACAATGTGACCCCGATAAAAATTCTAAGTGTTGGAAAAATAGAAATTTGTCTGATAACATAATACAATTAAAGAAATAATACATTGAAAATTATAATCTGATCGACTTGTAATTAATTTTATCATAGTTTGACATAATTATGTACAAGACGTGAGCTTTACTCTGTAATTATAATCCACTTAAGACAATCACCCAAAAAGCCATATTATAAGATATTCGATTCTATAGACAAATTATATTCCAAGTCTACATCTATTACGATCAATATACAATAAATGTAGACCTAGCCATGCTTTCAAAGTAAGCGCCCGCTGTGGATAGAAATTTATTTTCCGAGTCGACGAAAATATTACAACTGCGATCCATGCACAATGTGTTTATGTTCAAGAGCCCTAAAAAGAGGATTCATTGGATCATTCTCTTCAGGCGTATTAAGTAGAGATCTGCAGCGTGGTCTGAGGTGGTATTTTTGGACCTTGGGGATAAGGAATGGGATTTGTGCTAGCAGGATTGGGTTATGCGCACACCCGTGCAATAATCTGTAGATGTATTTCAACAGGAAAATGATCCGCCTTACTTCGAGCGTACGATGTTCAACCATCCGCAACACAAAGGGCGTGGGATACATGTAGGGGTAGTATCCATAAGTTTTTCTGTACAAATATCTGACAAAGTTCTTTTGCACTTTTTCTATCCATTTCTATTCACTTTCCAGTCGGCTACGGATGTACGCATTATACAAAACACAACGTACATCACGAGTTTTGAAATATTGTGTTTGTCGTATTATTATCCTTAAACCTTGCTGGCCCGTTTCCATAATTAATTACTGCCTCTGTGGCCGAACGGTTCCCATGCCTGATTGCCACGAAGTCCCCCCGGGTTCGATTCCCGGGCCGGGAGAAATATCAGTATGGCTTACATACATTTATCTCGTGAGTTTGAATGTAATTTGTGGTTGTCTATGTGTGTGTCCGTAGCACCCGCGACACATGGTTTCCCTAGTGCGGGGCTATGACGAGTTGCGGTAAAAAAAATTAATGCTTTGCTCGTTTGTTATTTTGTCGCTATTCCATGAATTTATATACGGCTTAATAAAATAGACCTTAATAGTCACGGAGTTCGAATATTTAGGACACATTGTAAAGGAGTATTTTAAATACGATAGTGGGATCGAAAGGGAACTGACGATACAGGATAATTATGTTGATCCGTAGATTTGCTCGTCAAGTCATTTTACATGAATAGTAAATGAAATTTGTGATGTTACAGTCCCAATGTTAGCCTCATTATCCGGACTGATTGGGTATTACGCAACAATTGTTCTAGAACATTAAAAATCAGTTATTCCATAATTGTTTGAACTGTTCAATTGAAATTTGAACTGCCTCATCACAAAAAGAGTTCGTCCAGGGGGTAAGCAACACGCCTCACTATGGGGACCGCCTAAGAGAGCCATGCCTTAAATGGTTTTCCCAAAAATCTGCGGAGATATATGTATTATACCTCAAATTAATGCTAAAAGATCACTCTATACAAATATATATCATTTACACTTCTATATGGCACTATTTACACTTCTATATGGCACTATTTCATGGCATAGAGCAGCCAAATATGCGGAATAAAAAAATGTTTACAATAATTTTTAATTTGTGATTTGTTCAATATGAATTTACAGTGACATAGCAATAATAATAATACAAGTGTTATACCATTTTGGAAAGCTGAAAATATGTACTTTTTTCTGAAGTACATGTATATAATCTGCTCTCGTAAATATACCCGTCAGCTATGTACATCTCGTGATATGCTAATTTTGCTTATCTTTAATATTCAATTAGGGTTTTGACGGTTACCGAAATTTGCCAATGCTCTATAAATAGTGTTGTTTCATAGGAAAACTAACTAATTTATATTAAAAGAAAAAAAACTTGCGGTTTCTTTGCCTAACATATGTCAATCTATTAAAACGTGAACTTAGGAAATTTTGTTCTTACTACGCTAACGAAGAGTAATTTTTATTAGTTGATATGGCTTTTATGTTACATTGTATACAATGTGGTTATTATTTAGGTAAGATATATAGAATTTCTCACCGTACTTTTGTTCACGTATACAATTTACTATGACAAAATTATCGAAAACCGCACATAGTGGTACATAGTTTTTATCAAACCATTTCACACGCACGCTTCAAATCAATATTATGTATACATAGCGCATTTGCGTATTTTTCACTTGTTATTGTTGTTACTGAAAGTGTACCTAATCACTTTTCTGCAATGAGTGAATTTTCGTGCACTAGACGCGACTTATGTCTCGTGTTAATTAAAAGTGATATGAATTATGTTGTTTCTATCACAAATTATATACGCGATAATTATAACGAATATTCGGAGCCAAATATTGCAAAGATTATTGCAAGTATTCAAAAAAATCTAATATCTCAATTTTGTCAACGCTTCACCAAATCAAAGACCAATTCTTAAGCCAAAATAGTGCGTGGTTGGATATTCACCGTGAATCTTGAAGACTCTACTTGCGAATCTGAACCTTCTTCATCGACAGAAAAGCGAGGACGACCTCCTAAAACCTACGAAGACAGTACGGAGAGAACAAAACAACTGAAAAATAAGGAATTACTTGAAAATTGTGGTCTTGATTTTATACTAAATTCCTACCTTCAGGGTCTGCGATCTAATGGTGAAACAGACGAAGCATTCATTGTTGAAATTTTACGGGTACTGCCGGTAGAAAAAAAAAATGAAGTACGCTACAATCTTTTAAATGATCCAGTAACGACCTACTCTAAGGATGAAGCTCTCAGCATTTTTATAGAGTTGGATCTGAACAAATCACAATATGAAATCATGAGAAATTGTTTAATATCAAAGAATTGCTCATTGTTTCCATCTTACAAATCAATTCAGGAAGCTAAACGAACATGCTATCCACCAGAATCTAGCATAGAAATCAATAACATCATAGCAAAAATAAAATTGCAAGATCTTTAGGATCACACTACAGCAAGAATCCTGAAAATCAATGGCCTTCACAAAGTTGGTTTAACCACTTAATGTTATATTCTAAATGGGGCTGTGATGGACCAAGCGGACAAAGCAAGTACAAGCAAGTCCTACCTGAAGAGACTGAAATAGTTTTCGATGCAAATTTATTTATATCTTCAATAGTACCCCTGAAACTTGTTGACATTAATACTAATGAAACTATGTGGGAAAATCCGGCTTCATCATCAGTAAGATTTTGTCGTCCGATTTTAATGGAATTTTCTAAAGAGACACCCGAGAAGACTACAAGTGTAGTTGCTGAAATTAATGCTCAAATAGCCACTGTTACTCCGACCTTAATTAACAAATATGGTGACGGTGTTGAAATCACGCATACATTATTTTTAACAATGGTTGATGGAAAAGTGGCTCAAGTTTTGTCAGAGACTTCATCAGGCGCTGTATGTATGTACCATTTGTGGCGCAAGACCTACAGAGATGAATGATTTAGAAAATATACAAAGGAAAACCTGTTGACGAAAGATCCTATCAATATGGCCTTTCCACTTTACATTGTTGGATCAGATTCATGGAACTAATATTACATATATCTTAACTTTGAGAAATGGTCTGCTACAACAACAGAGAACAAAGGCTTGAAAAAACAAAAGAAAAGTTTCAAAGGAAAAAAAAGTTGCAAAGGAAGTTTCGAGAAGAACTTGGTTTAAATATATATAAACCTAAGCAAGTAAGTGGAAATACTAATGATGGCAATACAGCTCGGAGATTTTTTCAAAATTATGTTTGTACATCAGAAATTACAGGTGTGGATGAGGGATAGGAATTGATACGACGATTTTATGTTATACTTCAAGTTATGTCAAGCGGAAAAGTTATTGAAGCCACGAAATTTGGACAATATGCATTCGAGACAGCGCAACTATATATTAACAAATATAAGTGGTATTATATGCCATCCTCTGTGCATAAAGTCTTAATTCACGGGGAAAGTGTAATTCGGCATTATTCTGTGTTCCCGATTGGACAACTTTCGGAAGATGCTCAAAAGTCAAGGAGCAAAGATTATAAACGTTTCATCATGCCAGAAAATGCTCTAGAATAGCCACTAACGAAGACATCTTACATACACTTTTGTACACTTCGGACCCTTACATAACTAGTCTTAGAAAACCTTATAATAAGAAATCTATAGAGCTTCTGGATGAAGCTTTGGAGCTCCTATGTGAATTTTAAAATACTTTAAGCTTTTCATTTAATTAAATTGTTTAATTGCAATTACTTTAAGATGTTTAATTTTTAAATTTTTATTTAATTGATATTCAATTATTTTTTGTGAAATTACTCCGCTAGTTTATTATAATTATTAATACAAAGATGTTTCATTTTATTATTTGTAAGTAAACATACTTTATTTTCTTTAAAGATTGATGTTAGTTTATATAATATTTTTTTTGTTCATATATTTTTATAGTTATTCAAAGTCAAAGAATCATTTGTACCACAGGTAAAATAAATTACACTTGAAAATGTCATTTTATAAGCTACTGCTCGTTTACTATGCTGCCTTTCCTGAGAAGAAAGAACTCTAGCGATTGCTCTTTTCAAATAAACTTATATGCTACCTAATACACTTTGAATCAAATTTGTGCAGAATCTAGACCCATATCGTCTTTCCACACATCTTTATCTAACACATAGTCTTTAATTTTGTTATATGACCTTTGTAATTTCTTTTGCTTTCTTTATCTTAATTAAGTTATTAAAAATATTAAGTAAATATTAAGTTAAAAAAAAATCACGCAATTATCTTTCAAAACTTGGAAGTTATAGATTTATGACATAAAAATGACTCAATCTCCCCATACTGCGCCTGTCCATAACAGTTGCAGTGCCACCCAGAGCTTTAAATCGCAAACATCTGAGGGACACTGCCACTACGTCTGTCACTCTGAGACATAAGTTCACAGGTCCCACGTAACTGTAATTGCACCAGCACCCTTACCATTCCAAACTGGAACGCTGTAATTCTCACATTACTGCTTGGCGGCAGAAATGAATAAGATGGCTGTATTTCCCTGGATGACTCTTTCACAGGGAGCTGTGCTACTCTACTGCTGTTTAATATATAATAGTTAAGAATCGCGAAAACCCAAGAACTCAATTATACAAATAATTCAATTTCACAAGTTTGTTTTATTTTCGACATTTCAAGTATTTTCAATGTGATCCTATATTAGCGGTTCGATATTTACAATTTAATTAAAAGGAATCATACGCAACAAATGTTCCCATTTCGTAAAAGTTAGTTTCATTCAGCGGCAGTAATCCAAGAGGACAACGGTGGTTTCTCAATGGAGAGATCGATGACATTTTGAACCCCTGCGGGGCAGCACGGCTTTCATTTCTAAGTTACGTGTAGTTTTGTGAAAGTTTAGTCGCCTCTCGTTAACAGGAAAGGTAAACATCCTCTTGCAACCTACACTTCGATGAACATTCACAACTTTTGGAAAACGTGTGAAGTCTTCAACCCCAATTGGACCAACTTGTCGAAACCTTCTCCTTAGGGAAAACCCACGAGGTATCTATAATAGATTAACGATAAGGGTGCGTGCCCATTATGTCGTAAAATTGTATTAATCGTTGGACGACTGTTGCGTCTAACCTGTTCCCTTATCACGACAAACTGTCGTGACTTTGTCGTGGACGCTTATTTTATCGTCGAACGACTGTCGTGACTAGCGTTTGCCACTAGATCGTGACGACAATTTGTCGGTTCACGCTAGCCGCCTTGTCGTATGCACGACAGAATCGTTTGAAGTTGCGATTATCTGTCGTCACATTTTTATCCTGACGTTTTACGACTGTCGTTCTAGCTCTTTCCATTGTCACGACAGTCTGTCGTCGTAATAATAAAATAATCGTGAACGACAGTTAATCGTCTTGTAATTTATGTGAACAACTTTATTTAACTATACAAGCCACGATACTTTAAACTGGACGAATATCTGTTGTCATGACATAATGGGAACGCGCCCTCACGATGAATTTATATTCGTATTCGAAACGAGTATTTAGCGGAATTACTTTTAAACCTTGGTGTGTTAAGTAACTGTATCCGTGGCCGAACGGTTACCATACTGGACTGCCATGCAGAGGTCTTGGGTTCGATTTCCAAGCCGGGAGAAATATTTGAATGGCCTACATTTATTTCTATCGTGACTTTGGGTGTAATTTGTGGTTGTCTATGGGTGTGTCCATGGCACCCGCGAATCAGGGTTTCCCTTGTGTGAGGTGTGTGCGTTATTAATATGAAGTCACATTTGCAAAACGACAATAACAGACTACTGATTTTAACACAACTTTATGTTGTGGATATTCCAAGGAATCACACGAAGCATTTCACTTCCACATTTATTTGGCGAACGGCTAAGAAGTGGATTCCCTGCCTGCACACTTGTTCCCTGCACGGTATAACTTGAGCTTTTACAAGGCGAGAGGGAATAGATATTATTTAGTGTGCATGCTTTATCATCGATCTCATCGTCACTTTCCATCACGTGAAATGTGTACTTCATTTGTTAACAAAAAAAATCTCCAGACAAAAGTCAATATGGAAGCTGCAGTGGTCAATGTGGAAATCCTTGAATCGGCTCAGGACACTAGTTGGACCATTTAGAGACAAGATGGTAAAATGAGGCTATATTAACCCGACTCAAAACAATTGTGCTTGTGAATCCCCCACACAAAGCATTTCTCACTTGCTTTTGTGCCCACTGTCTCCGACCCGCTGCAACGTGAAGACCAGCTAAAGACAAAAGGACATAGAGGTGGCTGCTTTTTTGTGGGCCAAGGAAATTTAACACCGGTTTGTTATTTTATTGGTTTTTGTCACTGATTCGACGAGAAAAAAAAATTAAAGAGGCTTGAAGATTCTAAGAATACATCATTTGAAGATGCGATGTTTACCAGTCTATGAACAACCACACATATGAAGAACTCTTTCCTGCTTCCTTGGTCGAACGGTTACCAATTACCAAGCTGGGGGTCGATTCAGAATCTTACGATAACTCAGTTGTCCATCGATTCGATTTAATATATATATAATATACAGTACGATTTCTTTTTATTTTTATTCACAAACTGTCCTACTCGAAACCGACCCGAAGTGACGTCACACGTGAACTTTTCGACCGGCAAAGGCTTACAAACGTTATTCAGAACAAAGTTATCGAATGAAACGTTACCGAACGTCCTATTGTTAGCAAAGCAAGAATGTAATAGGGAAATCTCTTATTATTTCAAATAAAGTCTGGATTTTGTTCAACTTTTAACCAACTTCAAAAAGAGGGGGAAGTTCTCAATTCGACTGTATGTTTTTTTTTGTATGTATGTTACGCGATAACTCCGGTATATGTGAACCGATTTTGATGATTCCTTTTCTTGGAAAGAGGGTACCTCCATAGTGGTCACATTCATTTTCAGAAGATTCATTTTTTAATAATAGCGCCCACATTTTATTATAAAGAGCAATTACTTTAATGGTTGATTTTGCTATTCTCCAATTCAGGCGTTTTTCTCTCTCAATACACTTTGAGTAGTGAGAACCGATTTTTATTATCTCCTATGTCAAGTCCCGTGTAGTGGCGAACTAGGGGATGAATCCGGGTTGGCGCACTTTCTGGTAACCGATGGTAATTATATTTAATTCCACGTACTTTTGAGGTCGGTTTTTTAGTACTCTGTACTGAGATTATATTTATTTATTTTAATACAATCTTGCAGGCCTATATTTTAGACCTTTAAATACCTACAACTTTTTCAAGATGGCGAACAAGCGTATGCTAAAGCTTGATGTGAGAGAACATAGAACATACTATTATTATTATTATATACTTATATTTTCTTTGAGGAATATATAATATATAAATACACTTTCGTCTTCATATTTGGCAAATAAACTGATTTGGAACGATAGAGTGGAGTGCAGCAACCGTACGATACGCTATCCGAGTTTGAAATTGTCACCTTCTCTTTTGCTATATTTTTATTCTATTGTTATGTGTTAGAATATACATATGTTATGTATAGAATATATATTATATCCATCGCCAGGTAAAATGTGTAAATCATCATTATACTTTTTAAGTTACGATGTTAATACCCACGAGCTATCCGTGTCAGATGCCCTTACGAATTTTTTTATGTGTTTCTTGCAGACCTTTATATATGGTTTTTAATGACTTTTTTGCTGTAGCGCGTGACAAATGTGAGAAATTTATTTCATATACTTTCAATCGTAAGTGTAAAGTATATGAAATAAATAAGTGTAAAGTATATCAAATAAATAAGTGTAAAGTATATGAAATAAATAAGTGTAAAGTATATGAAATAAATAAGTGTAAAGTGCGGCTGCTTAATCAACAGAAGACGAAGTCGACACTTCATTAGAAATAATAGAAGAAAAAATATAATTGGAATTAAAAATTTACTAACTCTATATTCACAGTAAAAAAATACTCTTTGCTTCTATAAGTACAGTATGGTCAGTGCTCGCAAATAATTTTAAGTTGTAAGGTTTGTTATTTCCGTAGTAAATAATTTAGTGAGTGAGGCATTTTTATATTTGTATAATATATGATCGAAAAGAAACTCGTCTCTATATGCTACGGTGCCTCCTGGGGCGAATACTTGCCAGGTGAAGCTTGAAAACCAGCAAATTGCTGCGGCTATTACATTTTCTACGACATAGATTTAAGAATTGTTTTGTTTCAAATGTTGTATGTTTTGTGTTGAAGAACACAATCTTTTTCTTTTTCATTTATATACATAATTTGTACCATGTATGCTACATGCATTGCATGCAGTTCGTGTTTTATTTTGACATAAGATCACATGTGACCTTTTTTAAACGTCGTCAAGACATTCCATCACAATTTTTATTACGTCACAAAAATAGATTAATGCTTCCAATGTCAAGATTAACTCTATATTCCTCTAGCCCACATCATGGCTATAAAAAAATATAGTCAACTAGCTGAGGCACTGAAAAACGAAACTGGTCATAGAATATTTTTTTTAAAACTAAAAGAATTATTAATATCGAGTTCTTAGGTTTTCGCGATTGTTACACATAGGAAATGAAACTATTTTTCCGGATTTAAATCGCGTATATTTGTTTTTTTCAAACAAACCGACGTTTCGACGTTTAGTCAACCGTGACCATGGGACCTGTAACGGGCCCGAAACGTCGGTTTGTTTGAAAAAACAAATATTCGCGATTTAAATCCGGAAAACTAGTTTCATTTCCTAAAAATTATTAATAATTAAATGCTATTATATTTTTAAAGAATTTTTGAATGGAACTCGTTAACAAAAAGTTTTTGCATTTGAAAACAGCTCTTACTCTCTTCCCTTCTATTTTGTTGTGCCCTAAAGGGTCCATAATGTGTGAACTTACAATTACATAACACCTTGTATACCATTGTGGAACGCAAATAAAGATATTGTATTGTATCGACTTTACTATTTAGTAACAGTAAAGCAACTTGTTAAAGAGTTCGTCCATATAAGTACTGCCAACTTACCTATTTCTGCCGCCAAGCAGTAATATGAGTATTACTGCGTTGCGGTATTGAAGAGTTCCTAAGGGTGCTGGTGAAATTACAGGGACTTTTTAACTTATCACTCAGGGTGACGGACGCAGTGGCGGTGCTCCTTATCTTCCTCTTGGACCAGATCTTTGTGAATTAAAGTTCTGAGTGGCACTGTAAATGGTATGAACAAGCGTGTCGCTTACCCCACCCGTACCTTCACTAATTATCATAAAAAAATACAATAGTAACTCGGTTGCGCTTTATATTATTTGCTTTCTGAGCTGAAAAAGAAATATATAGAAAAAAAACATTGCATCTAGGTGACGAATTATCCGATTCTTTACGATTACCACGCTAATAGATATACTAGCGAATGCACGTTTTGTATGTGTGTGTTGAGTAAGTTACGTTGTGTTAATTTGTCATTTACACCTCAAAGGTATTAGTCATTTTGCTTTCACTGATGGCATTTCCTTCTTGTTGTTAGTGTATAATTGACACATCAGATTTTGGGATTCCGTAATAGTAGAAAGTGAAATTATCATAGCTGTAAACTAAGTTCATACAAGGTACGTACAGTCAGCTTCAAAATTATCCGAACAATCTAAATAAAAATATTCAAACGATAAAAGTTTTTTTAATGAGTTGCTGTACCACTGCACACTGCACGGCATTAAAATAGAATACCCCGGTCCACATAATTTATTTCATAAGTAAAGTTGAAAGAAAAAAGGAAGGCTGTAACAAGAAAAGGGTATAAAAAATAGGTACAACGCTACAAAACACTCCCTACTTAAGTACTAAAAACATGAGACAGACTTACCCCGAAAGGGCTTAGTTATACAATGTTAGATTGGTACTAAAATTGGCACATGATTCAGTTTAGAAACCGATAAAAAGGATCAAAACTTGACGAGCAGCACTGCTCGCTTCAGCGATGGAGCAGAGAGTGATGATGGAATAAACAAAATAAAAATGACGAGGCAAAGGAATTAAAGAAGGATTCAAAATTTGAAAAATTTTCGGACGTCACACTACGTTAAGGACGTCACACTACACGTGCTCCAAAACCTGAACCACCAAGACACCAAGACCAACCGAGTAACAGTAATAAAAGACTTGTAAAAGAGTTCGTTAAGGTAAGTATTACCACCTTACCTATTTCTGCCGCCAAGCAGTAATGCGGCGCAAGCAAGCAGTGACAGGCGCAGCGGCAGTGCCCCTCAGATCTTTGCGATTTGTAGCTTTGAGTGGCATTGCAACTGTTATGGATAAGCGTGTAGCTTACCATCAGGCGCACGACTTGTTCATCCCGTCACTTGATATTATAAAAAAGGCATATTATCATATTTATTAATACAAAGATCGAACACTCAGAAAAAACACTCACAAACATTCCTTCGATCCGGTCGGATTCGAACCGACGACGTCTTCTTGCATAGGTACCTATTTCGTTCCGTGGCTTAGTTGGTATAGCGTATGGTACGGTATGCAAGAAGACGTTGGTTCGAATCCGACCGGATTGATGGAATTTTTTCTGAGTGTTTGTTCTGAGTGTTCGATCTTTGTATTAATAATTATAACAAACTAGTGGAGTAATTTCACAAAAAATAATTGAATATCAATTCAATAAAAAATTAAGGCATATTATCATTTTCTGTAGTTACGTGAAGAACTTCCTAAGTATGTCATTAAGTATAATTAATAATTCACTTGAGTAAGAAGGTACTGAACAAAACACGTTGTATGCATAGTATATTCTGCATTACTCAAACAAAGCTCTGTAATATATTATAGGGCTAATTTATCTCTTTTCAATATTTTTTTTGCAGCAGGTTTTTGTTTCTTTCATTTATTTTGGTTTTTAAAAAGTCATTTCTCGACTTTATACTTTCAAATTTACCCAATTATCCACTCTGCATTGATTTTTATTGTTCATTGATTTAAAAAAAAACTGGGTATTGTTTGCAAGGATCCGGAAAAAAATGTTTCAATACCTATTTTTGCTGCCTTGGGTAAGAAACCGCCTCTTTAAGACAAACAAACAAAAAAGATAGCTAGTGCAAAATTTGACTTTGAATTTATCAACATGTAATTTTAAAATTAAAAAAATATTTTTTATTTATTTTATAAATTCCTGTTATTTGTACATTTGTTAACGCCTGCCCTAAAAGTTAGTGACGACTAGCGGTGTTAGTAACTTTTGCGGCGAACAATTCGTCAGGCGTTGATAAAGTCCGATTGTCCAGCCCGAATTCGAAATAATTGACGGGTGTCGTCAATTGCTTCACTACTACAACCACTACTAATATTACTACTACCAATAGTACCATTTCAGCTTTCTAATTTATGATTTCAGCGCAAACGAGAGTTGATATTTAAATGGGATACACGGCCCATTTGCCTGAAGAGTTGCCAGGGATAGATGGACCTTATTTCGTCTCTTTTTGTGGTTATGTACTCGATGTACAGAGGTCAACAAACAGAAGTAGTTTTTACTGACAATTTGTGTCTGTAAGTTACTTTTTAACCTCAATGTAGACTTGCCAGAAAATATTTCTTCAAACGCAACATTACTTAAATTTAATCTTTGTGCACTTAAAAAGATGAGATCTTTGAAAAAAAATACGTTGTTCAGCAAAAAGTCATTGCCAAAGGTACCTTAACCGATGTAAACAATTATATTTCTTCGTGGTTTCTAAATGCTGTATTTTCCTCAATTATTAAATTTAGTAAGGAAAACGTGGAGATAAGGATCATGAATACGTTGTTTGTAATTTATTAACTTGAAATTAGTAAGACTTACGGCCCTTTGATACTTTAATGATCGTGATTATACTTGAGGTTAAAAAAATACATAATAGAATAATTCTATTATGTATTTTGTCATCTTTACACGGTTTATGGACAAGCTTGTCATAATGTGTACGAACAATTCTGTACTACTATTAGTTTAATGTGACAATTGACACTATTGTAATAATAATCTATAGTCAATTTGTTTAGGTACTTAATTATATGTAAACAATCTTGATACATCTTTTTATTGAAACATACAGTACTTTACAAATCTATAGATATAAAAATAGGCATGCAATTACATACGAAGCTAAGTGTTTGTATTTGAAGGTAAGTAAACATAATTTTATAAATGTATATTTCATTAAATACACATCTCAAAATTGTTTACATTTAGTTAAGTACCTAAACAAATGAATATACAGAAGCTTTTGCGCAAAAGTGTTTACATCTGCGACGAATATGTTTGGTCTGGTATTTTTACGTAATGTACAATTATTGGCAATTTCTTATAGTTTTTGTGTCTATAACGTGTATAGTGTTGTATGTATAATGTGAAATTTGTTTAGATAAATGTTCATAAAAAATACGTTTTTCCGCCACCACAGTGCGACGTGCAGTAATTTACGTAATCCACAAAGCTTACGCCTCGCTTTTAAGTGTTTAAATGGCCGTTGTTTAAGTAAATACACGAAATTAAAGACAACCCCAAATCAATGTTTATTTGTATGAAATGAGAGGAAAAACTTTTTTTTGACGGACAGTCGAGAGGCTGGACTCGACTATACACTATCGATCGCAAGATGGGGCTGAGGCTGCCCCGCACCCGGTGCACCCGAGACGTGCTTCACTTGGGCATGGTCGCAGATACCTATGTGTAAACGAAAAAGTAAATTCGAGAAATGAACTATAATGTTCCTGAAAATAAGTTTCAAATTAAAAAAAAGCGAGATTTTCGTTTAATGACGCTGTTGGTTTCAAAGAGCGACACGATTATTTACATAGTTTTATTTAAAATTTCATGTTCTATATTGTAACTTTCAAATTGCGATTAACGTATGATTCCCAAAACTGATCCACCGCCAATTTAAAATTGCAACTGATCGCCTCATTGTATTTGTAAGATAAGTACAAGCAAGAGAAAAAGAAGTTTTGAAATCAAATAATCATTTATTGAGGAATTATGATCAAATGTTACAATTATACGGACAATATTTTTTTTGTGACAGGTAATTAATATTGACATATTGCAAATCGCAAGTAACATAAAGCAGCCTTGAGCAATGTCTAAAATCTAGTTTAATGTTATGATTATCACGTAATATAACGATATACATTTTCTTGATGAGATCGATACATTTTCTTGTTGACTATAACACAGTATCGAGTTCTAAGGTTTTCGCGATTGTTACACATAGGAAATGAAACTATTTTTCCGGATTTAAATCGCGTATATTTGTTTTTTCAAACGTCGAAACGTCGGTTTGTTTGAAAAAACAAATATACGCGATTTAAATCCGGAAAAATAGTTTCATTTCCTATGTATAACACAGTACCCACCAAAAATAAACTTGGAAGTACCAGGGTATCAGGTGGGAATAAAATATTAATATTTATTCTTGATCCACTGCATTGGATAGCCGATGTGTATAGAAAGTAATTTAAAATAAAACGGATCCCCGAGGGGATCGGTTTTAGAGGATCAAATGGGAGTAAGTCTAAATTGATTAATTGTACGTCCATTAATATATTCTTTTTGTCGTATGTAACGCATTTGCATTTCGGTAGCTATCGAAATATTTGTGCATTGCATCTATAGTTTTTTTTTTGCTAGTACAAAATGTCCATTACGCTGGTTACTAACGAAACTGAAACTAAATAAGATATTTAAAAACCGATTAGAAGGGGTTGTAGATCTCGAATTGTTGATACCAGACATGTCAATAACTCAATTTTGTTGAAAATTTCGATTACGTTACTTTTGATAAGGAGTAGTGTTGTAAGGCAAGGATATGTCAAAATGAACCAAGCAATTTAGTTTTTTTAATTTCACCAAACTGCCAATCGTTAACTAAGAGTGTTTCACATGGCCACTTTTAGCAGCTTGCGATTTATAGGCGACTGCGTCGATGCAAACGCGCGACTGCATCGTTTCAGTCGCATATCGTCGCCTTACTTCCTCAAACTCATAACTTAAAGCACAAAGTTACTGAAATGCAAAAAATGGATTGTACATACAAATGTTGCCAGCGATTTCACGTCACATTTCCTTCATATTTATACACTAGATTTTATCTATTCTTAAAGTAACTTTCTTAAAGTATTCGGTCAGACTTTGGAATGCACTTCCTATTACTGTTCACGAAAGTAAATCGTTAGCTATTTTTAAAGTGAGAGTTAAGGAGCATTATTTATCTACTATTCCATCCATATCTTAGGTATTATATTATAAAATATGTATTTATCTAAGTATTTATATAATTTATAACAATTTAATATTTTTTTTTTTTCTTGTTTTGTTGTGCACATATGCCCGTTCTTTTAGTTATAGTGTCCTGTATTTAGGTCTGCAGGAAGAAATTTCTATTAGAAATAAGCAGAACCTTTTGTTTTTAATTTCGCTTGTATTCTTTGTGACTTGTTGTATTATTCCTGTACAATAAACTGTTAAATAAATAAATAAATAAGTAATGCATCCAAGTTAACACCAATGATAAGATACTTAAAATAAATAAAAAGTTTTGCCATTTGCTGAATCATTCTTTATAAGACACGAGTTTGAGAAAGTAAGGCGACGTTATGTTGAATCATTATATACGAAAAATCTGTGTAGATTTATGCACATTGTTTTGTATTATGTTAATTGTAAGTTTAAAAGTGAAATTAATAAGTTAATTAAGTCAAAACGTGCGTCGCGTTTGCGTGGCTGCTAGTCGCTCGTGTGTGTAAAGATAACCACTCTAAATCGCTGTCGCTTGATTACACCCGATCTATGTCACGGAGACTCGACCGAAATTATCGGAAATATTCTAAACGATAACAAAATTCAGGTGACAGTTTGTTTACGAGAATGTTGACAAGTGACGTGTTTATCCGGAATACTTACCATTATATCTTATCATTCATTATATTATGTAGTATCCATTCAGATTATTTGTAACTACTTTTTTCAAACAGGCGCTGATATTTTTGCTGGCAGATTACACAATTTTTGTTACAGTAACAAGACATAAAATGAAATCCTCGATAATTTTGACAGCTGATAACGTTAGACAATATCTGAAAGATTAATGACGGGAGCTGTAACAGTTTTCTCTGAAATCATTGGTGTCAACAATATTTCGACTCTTGAAAGGCAAATTGGAATAGACGACACAAACTTTATAGACGAGTAAAAAAACTGAGCAAATTTTGCTATAATTTTTCTTCAAGACTATTTTTAAACAAAGCTTTTTATTATGAATATGATATTTAAATAGTAGGTAATTTCAATATTTTGCCGAAAAATGTATTACTTTAGGATTTAGTGTACGCAATTTGGTCGTGCAAATGGTTTTAAGAAAAATGATCGAGCTGGAATATGTCACAACTAATAAATTAGGTAAAATGTATACTAGTAAATAATTAAGTAAAATTATCCAACCGCAAATAATGTAAAATTAAAAGCGAGGTAAATACGTAATATTTCATCGTCGATACGGAATACAACCAAGAAAAAGCATCTATCAATCATCCTCAACCATAACCGCCGTAAAAAATGTAACTATAAATCGATCAAATGTCCTTTACAGAATCCGCGCAAGTTCCTAAAATCCGCGAAAAAGTAGATACCGCTGGTATGCATTATCACAAAATATAAACGTAAGTTCCAAAATAAAATCGGAAAAATAGTTTCATTTCCTATAAAATCCTATTTTGTGTGTCCTGTTAAGTGACCCCATTTCACATTCGCCGTACTGAATGCCGAATGACGAAATGCTTTTTGAGCCGCAATTTTAACATGTAATAATGTAATCTAACTTAAATTTAGAATAAAATCTTTATTTAGTACCAGTAAAACTTGGCTACAAAATGAAACAAGTATTATATATTACGAACGAAAGATTAAGTATCTTTATTTAAACCAACAAAATAATTTGTACTCCCTTGACACCAAAACATAGGCACTACGCCTATTTGACATGAAAGAAATTATAAAATTAAAGAAAATCTTATTGGAAATCAACATCATAACCAACCTTTTTTTTTTTTTTTTTTTTGTGGTAACGGTGGGGAATCCTTTATGGATACCCCCGAGCCCGGGCGGCTCGGAGGTTATGTGGGAGTCCCGGCGTCCTGAAAAGGGCGCTGCTCCTGGGTCTACATGGACCCAGGGGTATACCCACTAAACCCCTTCGGTTTGCCTCTCGCCGGGTTTGTGCCGGCGCCGTGGGATCATCTCTATTTCACCACGACGCCGCCCGGCCGCCCCGGCCACTATGCCGGGGCTCCCGCGCCTATGGAGGAGAGAAGGAGTTGAGCGGCAAATTGCCGCCGCCTCCTTCCCGCCCGTCTGCGCCGGAGCGGGGGTGCGTCAGGCGCGTCCTCGCGCGCCCGCTCCGCCGCCTCCTTTTGCGTCATCACTTCCACGCAAAAGGAGGCCACCGCGTCCCAGGACCTCTCGTCCCGCAGCATGGCCGCGACTACGCTGGGCAGCGAGAGGTCCCTCCCTATTGTCGCCACCAGAGTGCGGCGCCGCTCGATCCACCGGCAACACACCTCGAGGGTGTGCTGCGCGGTGTCATCCACGGCGCCGCACTCGTGACACGACGGGGACGCCTCCCTCCTCGCCACCTTGTGCAGGTAGTGACCGAAGCAGCCGTGCCCGGTCAGGATCTGCACAAGGTGGTACGATCATAACCAACCTGCGTAAAATTTAGAAAATACGTTAACTGTCGTAAGGCAGTAGTTGTTAATATTTCATTAGCCATCGCACCAATTTTTAGTATTTATAAAATTTTTGGGGACTGGTAGACTGATCATGGCAATAAAATGAAGTCTTATAATCATTCGCTTCGCGCTCCTCGCGCCCCTCGGGCTGGCCCTCACGGCGTAGAGGAGCATCCCCCAGGTGGCGGGAGGGGGGACGGTCGCTGGCATTGGTCCTCCAGCGTTTCGGGGGTGGTGCGGCAGGTTAACTTAAAAACTTTGTTGGTAAGAACACAATAACAAAAAATATGCGATCTTCTGATATCGACGACCAAATGCGTGGCAAAATAGATTTCCGATTTCATGGAATGTCTGTAGTTCGTTTCAACCGGGACTCTTGTATTAGGTAGAGCAAGTATCCTAGTAGCAGTAGAGCTCCTTGTGAAAGTCTGCCGCGTTACCTATTTCTGCCGCCAAGCAGTATTGTGAACATTACTGCGTTTCTGTGTCAAAGAGTAAGTGTGCTGGGGAAATTACAGGCACATAGGACTTGTCAACTTCAGGGTGTCGGGCACTACGGTAGTGTCCCTCTTTGTGATTAAAAGCTCTGAGTGGCACTGCAACTGTTAGGGACAGGCCCTTACTATCAGGTATCCAACTTGTTCATCCCGTCACTTAGTATTATAAAAAAAAAACAATTTTACTCAACTTTATCAATTTTACAACCTCGATCTTTGTATTATAACAATTTTATTACAACAAACTCGTGGATTAATTTCACACAAAAAAAAATTAATATCATCGTGAAACATCCTAATATTCAACAAACTTAATTACAATTACCTTGTCATGTTATGCACCGCCTGTTATTTATTCGGAACACTGCTCTCAGGTTGATGGTATGCCTAAGAGCGATGCCACAGGGGCGCTACCGGTGTTTTGCGTGTCGTCATACCAGCGATGCGGTGTCATAACATAACGCCGTTTACCTACTGCACCCTACCCTGCTTCGTCTCTCGGCTCCTCTACCATGTGGCATGTAGTTGTAGTTTATATGTAGTACTACACAGCGTCACCACAAAGGCGTCACAACGCAGACGCAACGCATTGTGGGATCACTCTATTGATATTAAGTCCATAATTTGTATTGTTTCGCGAATAAATAATAATTTTCGAATAATAAATAAATAAATTTGTATTGTATTGTATTGTATTGTAGTTTCTTGCAAAATTGTTTTGTTATCTTTAGTAAAATCGCCTATTCTCCGGAGTCACCACGCTTATCATAATTTCGGATTAGAGCAAAAAAGAGATTTCGCATTTCGCTTCCGCTCGGACGGCTCAAACATGGTCACAAAGATTTTTCTGACCGGCTTAATATGGTCCTAGGCCGATAAGTATGGTGACTCCTTTAAATGTGGTAGATGTACATTTTAATGCAGGTATTAAAAAGAGGTCATAATTTTTTTGCACATAATATACACTCAATGTTTCATGGGAAATAAAAAGCTAAAGTCACGGCGTTTTGATAATAAAACGCTGTATTATGGTTATTGAAAAATGTAATTGAGCACTGGTTGAAATGTACCACAGATATTATACTGCAAAAAATGTAGCTTGATTAGAATGGCACATGCCAAAGTTCATGAACCAGTGATGCTATACGATCAGCACCATATTTTACTACATTAGTTTTGATTATAGTAATCTGCCTTACCAATGCTTAGGGTATACGAGAAGCGCACTAACCTGTGCCCGCACAGGAACCTTGTAAGTTCAGGTTGTGACCCAGATCAGCCAGTGTACAGGGTTGTCACAGACCCTGTCAATTGACTTCATCCGGCTCTCGAGAGGATAGAGCGTGTTATATATAGATAGAGTATTTTCCAGATAAGTACCGGAGCCGCACGCTCACTTACCGTTACGTATTGCACAAATAGCTGTGGCAATCGCAAAGCCGTCGACTCTAAGTCCACTACCAAATCTCCTCATTGGTGGCGGAGCTGTGAGGCATGCTCACTTCCCGACGCCGAAAAACGACGTCTCTCCAGTTCATGGTATACGATCACTGGAAAAACTATACTGACACTAGCGACGATCGCCATAATTTTAATAATATTCTTGTAAAACTGACACTGACACAAGTCTATTGGCCGCCATAAAGGCAATAATAATAATACGGTCAGTGATATCGAGAAACGGTGTTAAACTATACAGGACTATAAAATAATATTATTACTAACATCATAAACAGCAACTCTAGTTCCATACTTTTCATAAATTTTGTCAGATTTTACTTTCGTACAAAAATAAAAATATTTAAACAGATCGCTCAAAACAGTAATAATTCTGTGCGGTGACAAAACTAAAATTGTTGTTTATGATTTTAGTAATACAGTCCTGCAAGGTAATTAGTATTTTACAAATCACCCAGTATGTATAGGTACCTACGACATATTTAAATCACTCGTACTCATGGCAATAATTGATATCAACTCATATAGTTTATTAATTAATAGGGTTTTCACCTCGGATAGTGGCGAATAGGCGTGGCACCACTTATTGTTAATTTTGAGTGTAGTTTCGTAATCGTAATTGTTCACAAGCATATATAAATAACAGTACAGTGGTACTCATTGAATAAAATTCAGCAAAATATATAGTTTAGCAAAAAATAAAATAAAGTAGCATAGAACACGTAACATATTAAAAATTACCACCAAATCATTTCTGGACTGGATGAGTTGATCCCGTTTATATTTTCGACGTGTCACGTACATGTTAGAACTACATGCCACATGGTGCGTTGAAACACCGCGCGGCGACAAGACACGTGCGAATCGGATAAGGGGCCAGGAGACCAAGCGGGAAAAGGTGCTGCAGTGCGTAAGTAAGCAGCATCACGTTGCGATACAGCATTGCTCGTGTGGCACTCGGTGCATTGAAATCATAGCGCTGCGATGGCGACGACGCAACACACCGGCAGCGCCCGTGTGGCATCCCTCTAAGTTGTGAAAATAAACACAATAACATTTCTGACTAAATTAATTCCAACAGTGATCAATGGTTTATGGATTTCGATTATCGTATGTTAATGGGCGGTAACCATAGATATAGGATATATATCTATGGCGGTAACCTACCTTAATATGTAAAATAATAGTTTTTTAATACAGTTGCTCAAAACGTGGTATTATTCGTACTACAAATTGTGCCGAAAGTTGGATTTTTGGTTCTAGTACTTTTTATTTTTCCATTTTTTTTAAGTTTACTGTTGTTTCAAGTCTTAAACATAAAACTAAAGAGGTTGTATATTTATTTAATATTTATGTGCTTTGTAACGTATGTCATTGAAACTTACATTTTCTTACAAACATCTAATTGTTTAAATTGCATAGACGTTTTATAAAACAACGGGTTACATTTAAAAATACCAAAATATTTTCCATAAAGATGGCTGATTGCGTCTTAACAATGACCGGAGGTGAGTATTACGCGAGACCGCTGCGCGCTGCGCCACTAAAATAGTAATTTTAATGTGGTTGAATACTGGCAACAGTTGCCATTGTACTCTGAACTTTTATAAGACAAAGAAATAAAATGAGTTTTTTTTAAATACTGTTTTATTTTACTTTTAATTTAGTTTTTTAGCAAATGTATTAAAAACAATGTTTATTAGTGTACTCGTATTTCTGTCATATTATTATTTGCCATATAAATTAACTAGCAAAGCGTGGCTTGTTTTATTACTTTAAGTGTAGCACCAACCTATTATCTTTTTTCTTTATAACTTTTCTTTATTGACCGGTAGAGAATACCTATGGCGTTATGTCCGCCATTTGTACGTTGTTGCATTGTGCAAAAATCATCAATCAATCAATCAATCAGTTGGTTATCATTTTCAAAGATTCTTTCAACGATATCTATGTGCTAGCGTACTAGATGCGGCGTTCCATATACACACTGTGTTTTTACTGATGTGCGGTGAAGACACAACACTTCACTATCATTGATTAATAAGCAACAGAGTGTTCTGTTATGGGCAGGCGTGTAGCTCTTACCATCAGGCGCAAGTTTTGTTCGTCCCGTCACTTGATATTATAAAAAAAAAACAGATTAGGGGTAGTGCGAATAAAATAGTTGCTATAGTTACCACAATAAATATATTTTTTTTGTAGTATTATAATAGTAAACGGAAGGCCCCTGTCATAGCAAAATGAAATGCATTGTGCAATTAATAGCGATTTTACCAGGAGCTTTACGTTAATTCCTTAACTATGGATAAATATCATTGGTAAACACTCAATGTTATCTGCCTGCCTAGTAATAGGGAATGAGTCCCAATAGGTATAGACTGTCACGTCTGTCCACGGCGCTACGGTACTGATACTCTTTGATAAAATTCATCACTAAAACAAAACTTTATCACTATTGATAATGTTTTGTTTTATTCCAAACAGGTTGTTGCTGTGAATGTTCTTGTATGTAGATTGAAGTCGTTGGATTCTTTCAATAATTTTAAGTGTAGGTATGTTGCGTCCACAGACTACATAAATACTAATAAGTTGCGTCTCTATATATGAGATTTTTTTTAAACTCCATGTTTGAAACCAGCCTCGATCTTCAAAGACAGCTGAATCTCTGAATAATCGTATTATATCATTATTTTTTACAAAGCCTTCTTTCATAAATATGTATTTTGAATACAAAAGTTCAATAACTCGAGTCTCGTCTGTTTTGATACGCTTGTAAGTATATTACACGCAAATAGGAGTTAGTTAAACAAAGGCTTTTACCAGATTGTTTCCAGTGGATTTGTATGGTACTAAATTACTACACGACGACGTCACACGACGGATCTGGTACTTATTATTATAATATTTATTTTATTTAACATCATGGTGTTTTCATTATCATGATATCGCACTGCTATTACAATAGTGCTGTAACTCAAAATATGTGAAATTCGAGATTATACTAATGCTGAACGTAAAATTTTATTCTCTACACGTCAATGCAAGCGTCATTAGAATATTGTAAGACACATTTAAAAGATATCTATTAACACAAAATGAGACAAAACTTTTTGTAAATCTTTAAGTAAATACGTATCACTATA